>NW_020201347.1:10610-55550 GCF_001531365.2 Cynara cardunculus var. scolymus
TGAATACAAAGGGGGAGAATGTTAGGACTGAGAAATCAGTATTAATTGTATTCGTCTTGAAAGATTTAATATTGTCTATAATTGTAAAAAGTCAGCGTGTTTGACTTTCCTTTTAGATGTTTGACTTTGACTTTGTTTAGATAGTTTGACCATATAAATATGGTTTAGTCTTTGTAATTAGTGGAAGGAGAGCTCAATTGTAAGATTACATACGTGTAATGAGAGTTTGACCATATTGAATACATTGACTTTTTCTCTCAAGTGTTCTTGATGTTCTTAATGATAAATCTATGAATCTGCCATTGATGTTATGAAGATATGAAGAATTGATCAGATATTGTGGACACACAGTCTACTTCCGATGAAACCAACTCTGCTCCATCTGAGCTAGACTTAAGGGTAATAAAGCTTTCAGAGGACTTCTTGAAACTAAAAAAAATTAAATGTAGAAAAATCTGAAAGACTTAAAGCGGAAAAAGAAGTCAGTGTCTACAAAAGAGAGACTGATCTTCTAACTGAAGAAAAGGCCGAACTCACTAGGGAAAAGACTCGCATCGCCACTCTCAAAAAATCAGAGGAAGAAAAACTTCTGGAATTAAACAAGCGAATATCTAAAGACCTAGAAAGGAAAACTAAGGCCTTAAAAGAATCAGAGGCAGAGAGACTTAACTCAGTAGCTCTCAAATATTTCTTTCAAAAAGAAAGGGAGGTTCTTCACTAGAAGCTTCAAACCAATGAACTTCTGATGAAGAAATACAGGGATGCCCAAAATGTTTATGAAAAGTTAAACGGTCAAACGGACACTCAAGGGATTGGATTCAATGAATTGGACTCATTCATCGAATCAAAGAAATCTACCCTTGAATCCACTTTCAAACTTGGATGCATTCAAAAACCGAACTTTTCCCGAAACCAAAAACAAACTTTAAAAGAGTTAAAGTCGATGGAAAAACTGTCGTTTCAAGACAAGATTTTGAAAACGTGGTGTACGAGAGTAGTACATGTAAGAATTCTGATGAAAGGAACGACGCCTCCAAATCAGAGACCGATKGAAACCCTATGGTTAAATCAGAGTCTCTGATTGTCAATCCCACTTAATCAGCAAGTATTGTTGATAAAAAAGAGAATCCTAATGAGGAACCATCACCTAATGAATCGATGAACCATCCAAGTAACATTGGAAGTTCACCTAAGTCAGAAACGATGGAACCTCGAGCAGATAACTCTGAAGCGTCAACCTCTGAACCCACACCTCCCACGAACATCCATGCTAATTTTGATTTTGAGAAATCAGCAAGAGACTTTCTCGATCCTGAATCTGAAAAGGAGATAATCTGTGAATCACCAAAAATCATTGAGAATAAGAAGCCTCAAAACTTCAAACCCTCAATGAAATCTGGTATTCCACCATCGATGAAGTCCTCAAACAAAGAAAAGGGAAAACTGAGAAATATTAAATCTGCCAACGATAACTCAAAAGGACCTACTATATCTTTAAGTTCAATAAGTTTACTCGTGAGCAAAAACAGAAGTGGCGTGCCTGTGAGAAACCTTACCACCACTTTTCTTCTCATTCAGCTGAAGAAAAGAAGTCCTTCCTCAGGAGTAAAGAAGTAAAGACCAAGACCTCCTCAAATAAAACATCTAAACTAGATAGGAAGTTTGTAAAAACAACCGATGCTAGGACAAGATTTACATCTCCTGAATTTACTTCTTCATTTTTAGCGAATAAAAAGAACGTTAAACATTCATGTCCAAAGAATCATAATTGTCAATGTTTAGCTGTTTTACAAAACCTGAGGAACCACATGTTGACACATCGCTGCATATTCTMCCAACATGTTTACCGCTATAAAGTTAAATCCAATGAAAACGTGAAAAAGCCCAAGTCCAAGGGCAAGGGAAATGCTAACAAACCCAAGCTTGCAAAGGCTAAGGGTGATGAAAAGATAGAGGTATCTCCTAATAACAAACATGGACCCATTAAGAAATCTAAAACCCCTTAATTTGTCTTGCAGGACCAGCATGTGCAACCATGGTACATGGATTCAGGTTGCTCCAGACACATGACTGGTGACAAAAGTCAGCTGACCTCCTTCATCGAAAAATCTGGAGGCACTATCACTTTTGGAGACAACAGCAAGGGTACCATCATGGGATACGGAACTCTCATCAAAGGGAACATCTCCATCAGCAAAGTGGCTTATGTTGAAGGTTTAAAGCACAACTTACTAAACATAAGCCAGTTCTGCGACAAGGGTCTTGAAGTCAGATTCCGCAAGGGTTTTTGTATCATAGAAACAAAGCCCGGTCAAACCGTCATCAAGGCTAAGAGAGAAGGGAATCTCAATCTTCTGGATTTTCAATCCTCTGAGGGACAAGACACCCTTTGCCTTGTCTCCCAGAAGAGCGGTGAAAATTGACAATGGCACAAGAAGTTCTCACATCTGAATTTTGATGTCTTATGAGAGCTAGCCAAACAGAAGCTGTTCAAGGGGATTCCTGATCTCCACTTTGAAAAAGATGATCTATGCTCAGCCTGCGAGATGGGAAAGCTAAAACGGGCCTCTCACAGAACAAAGTCAGAAACCTCTTGCACCAAGCCCTTGGACATGATCCACATTGATCTATGTGGGCCCATATCTACACAAAGCCTGTTAGGAAAGAAGTACATATTGGTACTAGTTGATGAATACTCCAGATACACCTGGGTTAAGTTTGTGAAGAAGAAATCAGATGTTCCTGACCTACTCATTGGGGTGATGAAAAGATTCCAAGTCCTTCGACAATGAAAACTCATTAAAGTTAGAAGCGACAATGGAACTAAATTCCAAAATGCCAGAATCATTGAATATCTCATGAATGAAGGCATCTCACAAAACTTTTCAGCAGCTAGAACCCCACAACAGAATGGAGTGGTAGAACGAAGGAACAGAACCCTCGTGGAAGCAGCAAGGACCATGCTTGCTTCATCGGAGTTACCCATCACCTTCTGGGCTGAAGCAATTTCTACTGCATCCTTCACCCAGAATCGATCCATCATCAACAAGAGGCAACAGAAGACACCCTATGAGCTCATCAATCAAAGAAGACCAAATGTCAAGTATTTCCATGTCTTTGGGTGCAAATGCTTTGTACTCAATGATAGGGAATATCTTGGCAAGTTCAACAAGAAATCTGATGAAGGGATCTTTCTGGGATACTCTCAAACTGCAAAGGCCTACAGAGTCTACATCAAAAGGACAAAGATTGTTGTAGAAAGCATCAATGTGTCCTTTGATGACTCCACACCAAAGGCTTCTGGACACAACAGTTCAGGACTCAGACTTCAAACAAGAGCATCTGATTCATCACTTGGCAAACCCAATGAATCAGAGTTAGCTCAATTATTTGAAGACATCTTCGAAGAAGAAGTAATCTCTGGACATGCCCCTAATGCCAAATCCACTTCCAGAATCGATGAAGAACATTAAGTCTCCAATACTAAAGGTACAACTCTTACTGAAACTCATGTTACTTCACCATCTACTTCTTCTGTGTCTTCATATCAAGAACAAGAACCAGAGTCTAACTCGAGAGATGATCTCTTCGAGGGTGAGCAAGCAGTTCCATCAG
Source organism: Cynara cardunculus var. scolymus (assembly GCF_001531365.2). NCBI lineage: Eukaryota > Viridiplantae > Streptophyta > Magnoliopsida > Asterales > Asteraceae > Cynara > Cynara cardunculus. The sequence continues at coordinate 14,226 of NW_020201347.1, forward strand.
TCGATGAAGAACTGCATCCTGTTGCTCCAGAACCCCAGTCAACCACCAAGTCAACAAAAAACCACCCACATCACCAAATCATTGGTGATCCAACATCTGGTGTCAAGACGAGATTAGCAACACCCAATGAATGCCTCTTCGCCAACTTTCTTAGCATGATAGAACCAAAGAAAATTTCTGAAACCCTACAAGATCCAAACTAAATAGATGCGATGCAAGAAGAACTACTCCAGTTTGAGAGAAACAAGGTATGGTCCCTTGTGCCTACCCAAAAGGAAGACAGCCATAGGAACCAAATAGGTCTTCAAAAACAAGAAGTACGAAGATGGCATAGTCATACAGAACAAGGCCAGGCTTGTTGCCAAGGGCTACTGCCAGGATGAAGGGATAGACTACGATGAGACATTTGCTCCCGTCGCAAGACTTGACGCCATCAGGATATTCCTAACCTATGCAACTCACAAAGGCTTTAAGGTCTATCAAATGTATGTCAAGTCTGCCTTCCTCAACGGCAAACTTAAAGAAGAAGTATACGTGCAGCAGCCCTCTGGGTTTGAAGATCTAAAACATCCAGAGTATGTCTACTTTCTGGACAAAGCCCTCTATGGACAAAAGCAAGCACCCAGGGCCTGGTATGAAACTCTATCCACCTTTCTTATCAACAATGGATTCGAAAAGGAGCTATCGATACAACCCTCTTTCTCAAGAAGCATAAAGGTGACATACTACTTGTACAAATATATGTGGACGACATCATATTTGGCTCTACAAATGCAAAACATTGCAAAAAATTCTCAGATCTAATAAAAAGAAAATTTGAGATGAGTATGATTGGAGAACTTAGTTTCTTCCTTGGTCTTCAATTAAAACAAACTTCAGAATCGATTTTCATCAATCAGTCCAAGTATGTGACTGACCTTCTAAAGAAATACTCTCTCTCAAATTCATCATCAATGAGAACACCTATGGCTATAGGAGCTAAGTTATTTGCTGATCCATCAGGCAAATCTGTGGATGTAACAACCTACAGAGGCATGATTGGACCACTCCTGTATCTGACTGCAAGTAGACCATATATTATTTTTGCTACATGTCTTTGTGCAAGGTATCAGTCCAATCCTAAAGAATCTCATCTCTCTACAGTCAAGAGGATCTTTAGATACCTTAAAGGAACCCCTTCATTGGGCTCTGGCATCCTAAGAACTCTGGCTTTGATCTAATACCCTATACAGATGTAGATCATGCAGGATGCAAACTTGATAGAAAGAGTACGTCTGGAAGCTGTCACCTCTTGGGGGACAAGCTGGTAAGTTGGACATCCAGAAAACAAAATTGTGTTTCAACTTCTACAGCAGAAGCAGAATATGTTGTTGCTGCTAGTTGTTGTTCACAAGTTCTCTGGATGAAGACTCAGCTTAAGGACTATGGCTTTCAATATGAAAAAAATACCAATCCTCTGTGACTCAAAGAGTGCAATAGCCATCTCTGCAAATCCTGTGTAGCATTCCAAGACCAAGCACATCGATGTAAGGTACCACTTTCTGAAAGACAATGTTGAAAAAGGTAATATAGAGATGTATTTTGTTCCCACCGAGATTCAACTTGCTAACATTTTCACAAAAGCTCTTGATGAGAAAATATTTTTATTCCTAGTCAGCAAGATGGGTATGCTGAATCTCACCACTTAGAGGCAATCATTAGTTTGAAACCAGAGATCCTCAATATCTCATGGTTATGCCTATAAGTGATTAATATTATAATGGCCATAAACACCAAGTACTCTAAACCAGAGCCTATGGTTGTAAATACCAGAGCCTCTGGCCATTTAGAAACACTTGACTATTTTTTTGGCAAAAGTTTTCATCGCCTTAGGAACCAGAGACCTCTAGTCCAAAGCAAGTACTTGGTATCTTTCACCAAGTATTCCCCTCCATAATCAGAGCCTCTAGTTGTATATACTAGAGCCTCTGGACTCCAATTCTTTGAAACCAGAGCCTCTTTGGTCTCAAACTTGGACTTTGGAACCAGAGACATCTGGTCCAAAGCCAATACTTTGTGAACTTTTTCACTAAGTATTATTTTCTCAACCAAAGCCTCTGGTTCTAAAGACCAGAGCCTCTGGATTCAACGTCTTTGGAACCAGAGCCCTCTGGTCTCAAAGGCACATCCATTCTACAACCCATATACATGCACTAAACCAATTTTTTCATATTTGTTTGCATCGCCTTTGCATCCAGAGCCCTCTAGTCTCAAAGGCTCCATCTTCTCATACCCTTTTCCATATACTTAACCATAACTTCATATCTATTTTCATCGCCTTTGCAACCAGAGCCTCTGGTTCTAAATGCCAGAGTCTCTGGATTTGTTGTCTTTGGAACCAGAGCCCTCTGGTCTCAAAGACCCACTCATTTTCATGTCCATTCTATTACTTAGCCACATTTCATATCATTTTCATCATCTTTCACAACAAGAGCCTCTGGTTGTATAGACCAGAGCCTCTGGTCATCAAAATCAACCTCCCAATTGGTTCTAAGGGGAGTTTTAAACTCAAATCTCATCCCCATGCATCATTTGAGGGGGATCTTTTCATTCATTATAAAGAGTTCTCATTGCATAAATATGCATTTTCCATCCCAGAGCCTCTGGACACTAAAATGCTAGATAAATGATGAATAAAACATGTGTATGCAACCAGAGCTCCTCTGGTCCTACTTCATGGGTTGTCCATGTTTAACCAGATTCATAGTGAATTTCGATGGGAGCTCCTCTTGCTTCTGGTTTGTCTATCGAAGGCTCATTATTCATACAATCCAACAATTCATCGATGAACTTAATCATCATGCTCAACCAGAGACCTCTGGTTCCTCATCCAAAAAGGTTATGCTTAACCAGAGACCTCTGGTTCCCGATCCAAAGAGTCATGACCAACCAAAGCGCCTTTGGTTCCATGACAAAATAATTTTCATCCAAAGACCCATCTTAATTGAACACTTTTTAAAGATTATACAAAATTCCAGCTTTTGTGACTAAAAACTATACAACATGGGTTTTTAGAAGACCAAAACTTCGTAAATAGTATTTATCTTACAATTAGATGGAATTTTTAAATACAAATTTTTTGATTGATATTTCAAGAGATATTATTTGGAATAATTATTTAATTATTCCAAACAATCCAAACGTCATCTTACACAAAAGCCTGCCATATTTACAGCTTGTTCCCCAAAAACCTCTTGAAATTACCCATCCACTATCCCAGATTGACACGTGTCCTCCAACATTAATGGCATGACACTGTCAAGACGGCACACGATCACCCACCATATCACCTTTTTGCCAAACGTCTCCCACCATCATCATTATTCTTTTAATATTATTTTTCTCAAACGCCCTTACCCATTCTGCACCTATATATACTCATCTTCCCCAACCATTTCTTCTTTACGCTTTCTACACCTGCAACTTACTTAAGACGAACAACAAATAGCAAAAACCTGCAACTTCAAACAGCAATGGCTTCCTCCGCCTCCCATGAATCGAACAACAACGATAGCCACATGCAATCAACCAGCGTAGACAACCGTGCACTGATTTTCCTCCCTATCAAGTCAAACAATCACGAAATTGACTTACGCACCAACCTGTTTTAAGACAGGTTTGCCATTATAATCGAGTTTTTCCAAAACTGCATCCTCCAACCCGCTTTGACATTAACAGACAATGGCGTACCTCTCAAGTACGTCCAACAGTATTGGCAAACCAATGAGTTCATCCCCGAAAGCCGTGGAATCATGGGGGACATAGACGCCCCAAACGATATGGTTTACTCCGTCATGATCTCACGAGCAATTGTCTCAAAAGTCCTTTGCATTCCCACTCACCAAGAACTCGGCATTGACCACTACGCTGAGCCACCCACAAGCTCCGACATTCTCCGCTTCATCCGAATGCTAGGTTACAATCGTGACCTACGCAATGCCTCCAATTTCAAGAAGCAATTCTTGCCCCCAATATGGAACATGTTCTTTTCCATATTTAGCAGAGCTCTGACTTGCAAACTAGGGTCGATGGATCAGAGCAACATCAACATAATGACGATTATGTACGACCTCTTCTTCAACTTACTGCTGGATTATGCCTTCCTGATCTACAATGAGATACATGTTGTGGTTATCAAAAAATGCAAACTCAAAGCCGCAAGAAAACCGCTGACCTCTGTTCTCTTCCCTTGATTTCTTGCTCTCTACATAACGGACGCGATGAGGAGACATGAACTACCGGCCAATGAACCGTACACTGCACAGTTTTTAGTGAACGACCATCGATCGACGATCTCCAAGGAAGGCTACACAATGGAGAGGACAGTTTCAAGAGCCATGCTCAGCATCATACCAGAGACGTCTAAGATAAGGCATATGTATGAACGCTCTCTGCTGTACCGTGAACCAGGGCAGCAACCCCATAGCACCTTGAGTCGTCCCCTGACAACAACAAGGGAGCACATGAGTCGTCTTCATCGGATGATGATGATGATGACACTCCTCATGCATCCCCGGCCCTTCACATACAATTCCCATCCCCACTACCAAAGGGCAACCACTACCACTACCCCTGGCGATCAAGGCCAAAAGGGTATTGAACATGGACGACCCTGTCCAATCACTCACCTAGCTTTGAGCCTCTGGAGATGATGAAGTCGTGGAACCACACCATCAATCGCCCTTCTCCCAATAGAGAGCCAATGAAGAAATAAGAGCCACTTCGCCTCATTGCTCACCATCACCCTTCACACACCCAGAAGCATGTGTCGCTTCTGGCAATGCTGATCCTCAAGATCGTTCAGAGCGATCTTTTATTCGTGCACAACATCCCACTTTGGTACTTGATCTAGCGAAGGGGAAACACATCTACTTCTCTTCTTCATCCTCTAAAGCCGAAAATGAAGAAGAACATGTCGCAACATCAAGAGATAGCTCCTCACTAGAGGGCTATCAAGGACTTGGTGGAAGTCCCTCAAGGCCTACATTTTCACAACGCATTGAGGGCGCCTCTGGAGCTGAGTTCCAAGCCTTTGTAGACTCGATTCAGTGGTCCTTGGATGACCTAAAACTCATCATACATGGGATTGTCGACAACTTCCCATCCATCGATCTTACACCCTTTCGACAGGCCCTTACAACCCTCAAAACCCAAACCTGAGACAACACAACCCGCCTCCAAATGTTACAACAGACCATCACCCAACCCCATAACACCTCATCCACCTTTTCCACCCAAAGAAACCAACTAATGATGAACTTCATCGCCACCCTCACGGCTCAGGCAACTGCGACCGATGAGACCCTAGCTTCCATAACTGCCCAAATACACACCATCTCCCAAACCCTTAACACCCTCCCAGCCACCATAATCTCCCAAATCCCTCAACCTACCGCACCCCCACCCTCTTCAATCGATGAAATCTTAGCCTCCCTCTCATCCCAAATGGCCACCATCCAAAACACCCTAACCTCCTTCCCAGCCACCATCATAGCCCACATACCCCCAACCACCTCCACCTCAACCCCCCTCTGCAGGCCCATTTTTTGATGAAGCCTTTTCTTCATTCACTGTAGAGGGGTGAGGAACATCATCGCCAACATTCCCATTCCTCCATCCACATCCACCTCCATCTTTGTGCCCCCAGCTGCCTCCACATCCACCATGGAGTTTGCCACCAGGGCCGATCTACGGGCACTATCGAAGGCACTTGTCTCATCCTTCCATGAGATAAGTTCAAAATTCATTCACCATGCTGCACAACCAACCAAGGCTCTCTCCCAGAGCCTTGTCGATCAATAGGCATGCACCAACTCTCTCATTCACTTGATAGAGGAGAGACGAAGACAACAAGTCCTGAAGGCGTATCTTGCATCCTTCAGGAAGGAGAAAAAGAAGAAGAGAAGCAGAGCATCAGGCTCCAGCAGCCGCCCGTATAAAAGGCCATGACATGAGGACCCAGACCCCAATGATCAAGGTCTTGGACCTTATGAGGGGGAGAAACAGGCCAAAGCTGCTCACCCGACCGAATCCGCTGCACCATGACCCTCACCTCAAACACAAAACCAACCATCTCCCTTAAACCAAGGAACCCAAGCGAGGGAACCAGAGGCTCAGCCCTCTGAAGATGTATATAATGTACATGTTCCCTTCGCAACCACCAAGGAACCCATCGAGTTGAGCGCATCAACCGATGAAGAACCATCCACACCACAAACATAAACCAACATACCTTTCACCCCATCACCAACTCCCAACCTTCCCTTAACCCCTTCACCAACACCTCGTACCACAGAACCCTTCACCACCCTTCCCATACAACCACAACCCACAATCATTCAACCTTCATCACCACAATAACCTCCAATCCAAACACAACCCGATGAACCAGAAACAACTCAAACACAACCCCTTGAACCAGAAACCACCCCACCTGAGCCCAATGAACCAGAGCCAACCCAAACCATTCCATCTCCAACCCACTCTCAACCCTTAGCCCAAAGACAAACCACAACCCAACCAACCTAGGTGCAAGCGAATGTTCCCTCTTCATCAAGGCACCTTCCTCAAGGGGTCGTCGATGAAATCATCGCCAACATGGAGTCGCTCAGGAGACATCCAGAGGTGCCACCGAGGGAGCCAATCATAATGGAAAACATCCATCAATATCTATATCATGATCACGATAAAGGTTTGACTCTCAATCCTCTAATTCTTTCACTAGAATCTATTAACCTTCTACACCATAGGTTTGTTAGATAGACTACCCAACCACCACGGGCTGTCTTTTCAAACGATAGAATAAGGTTGGTCATGGACATCAAGATGAGGACCTTCACCAACAGAGACATCAAGTATATCGAGTACACAGTGGAGCGAGCCCACGGTCAGGTCAGCGTCTTCAGTGATAATGACTTGATCAATCTCAATCCCTATGACTTGATTAAGCTTTACACATACACAACTCAGTAACAGGATCAGGGTATACGATTTGGGATGGCCAACAGAGCGATCGTATAGACAATGGAGACCTTGGTGAAGAATCGATCCAAGAGTGACTTTGAAATTGCTCTTCGGCTTGGCATCGAAAGACTTTCCGACACTCCACTCGATGAAGACTTCCCTGGCCTGCAGAAGAAGAGGTCTACCTCTGTACTTACTCAACCAGAACTGGGTCTGGTATATAAAAATGAGTTTGGCACAAAGAAATTTTTTAGGTTGACTAAGGCCTTCAAGTACTCAAATGAAATACTTAAATGGTTTCAGAAAGCCATCAGAGACTGGTTTGTAAGACCTCAGGTGCCAATAGAACATGGACAAAGATTGATTCAGGGGATATCTACAGTAGTCCAATACAGAGGACTACTAATGCGCTTTTGGGATATATCACAAGGGAGACCTTGAATGTAGTCTTACGTATGTTTTGTCTTGTAATTTCTTTCACTTCATCGTTGTAAGAATTCATCATTTTGTTCCAATGAAAATTTGGCAAAAGATGCTTTTCTTTATAATAGCCTTTGTTCTTCACTTATACTTTGAATGTTCCTAGATTAGTTAATGTTTGTTCTTTCATTACTTAGGGGGAGATTGTTAGACCCCATAAGTATTGTGCATGGAAGTAATAAAGACAAACAAGTGAAAAAGAACCAGAAGGCCGATGGAAGACTTCAAAGAAAAATGGCTAAGTCTGAAGAACAACCAGAGGGTCGATGAACTAACCAAAGATGCGATAGAAAGTGCATCTTCATAACCCCTCTGGGTACTAACACTTGGAGTTTTCTTCACCAGTTCAACCAGAGGCAAGCAACGAAGATATGAAGATAAGGTTTAACTCATACCTCATGGAAGATTGCTGGAGATGACCAATCAACAGCTGGATTCTACAAAGTTTATCTTGCTTTAATGTTTATCCATGTTTAGATAAGCTTTATCTGTTAGTAGAAGATTAGCTAAATAGTCTCACAAGATAGTTATCTTCTTATTTAGATTACTAGTATAAATAGGTGGTTAGGCCTATTGTAATATTTGACACTTTACGTTTTTCATATCACTTGGAATAAAGTGAAATCTTTGGCACTCAAGTATATTCTTAGAACGTTTATTAATTATTCTTGAGTCTTCATCATTTTATTCATCCAAACACTATAATTTGGTTATTCTTAACTTAATTATTAGTGTTATTGAGAGATCTGGGATCAATAGATAGAAATGGAAACTCCTGATTGTCCAGTTCAGTGTGAAGAGGGGTCCATTATTAATTTGCCAGAGGTGTCGGTTGTTCAAGATGAAAATACCTTACCTTAGTTAGATATTCAACCTATCTCTGTTCCAAACATTGAACCTTTATAAGTCCTACTTTAATCAATCTTGATGGATCCTTCAAATCAACAAAGGCATATATGTATGAAACTTGTAAGAACACTTCAGAGTTGAGAGAGAAAGTCAAGATCTAAAACTTGGTCAAACTTTATTACGTAAAAATTGATTTATCAAATAAGCTCATCCTCAAAATTACAAGGACTCACCCTTTATATAGGGTCAAACAAGACACAAATAGTCAAAGTCAAACTCTCTAAGAAAAGTCAAACACGATGACTTTTAATACAATTATAGACAAAATTAACTTTTCAGACAAATACAATTTAATATTGAATTTCAGTCGTAACATTCTCCCCCTTTGTATTCAGACATGAAAGAAATTGCGCGCTTTGGGTCTCATTTGAACTCTGTAGCTTTAAGCACACTATGTCTTCTTCAAAAAAAAAAAATCTTCAACATGAAACTTCAGATGAGAAAGATCTTCTAACATTCTCCCTTCAAATGTAGAACCGTGATGATCTTCTCTTTTGACAATACAGATCAGAAACAATAACGATCTACAGAATTAAATGCTTTGCAGAAACCCCTGAACGGATTACTGACTACAAGGTAAAGAAACTATAAAACAAAAAAATTGGGTTAGTAAAGGTTCAATGGCGTTATCACAAAGGACTAGACGCCACCTGGGAATCAGAGTCAGAAATACGAATGAAATATCCCTATTTGTTTACTTGTCGGAATTCCAGGATGGAATTCTCCTAAGGTGGAAATATTGTGATGTTTGGTATAAATATTTTGGATTGTGTTAATTAAAAAAAATCTTTGCTTGGGAAAAGAAGTCGGCTGAAAAAGGAGGGTTATCATCACTTCTTCCATTTACTATAAATAGTAAATGGAGTATTTATAGAAAGGTTTCTTTTTCGCACACCCTTGGTAGGAAGAAAGTCTTTTAAACTTGTCATCCAAATTTTCCTAAAGAAGAAAAAGATTCAAAATCAAGTTCTTAAGGTGAGTGTTTTATGCTTTGAGTATCAGAGGTTTGCATTTAATTACAATACTATTCAAAACTGCTTTAATATGAATATCATTATACCTTGTGTAGATTCTATCTTAAACCGGTCAAATATTGATTGGATTTCATATAAACCGTGAGAGAGATGTAATGGCGGTGTAACCACGAGAGAGATATAATGGCGGTGTAACCGCGAGAGAGATATAATGGCGGTGTAACTGCTAGTTTGTAAAGTATGTTACTTGTTTCAGATTTGTACACTCACTAGACCTTTTGGGTCTAAAGCTCAGTTATTCGACTAACCTGTTTTGCAGGTCATCATACCTCGAAAGATAAAGGAAAGGGAAAAGTTTAAAATGGATGACATTTAATTGCTCATAAACGTACCTAAGAAAGTTTTTGTTAGCTCGTTTTTTGTAAACAATACTATATTTTGTTTTATGAGAATGTGTATGTGGATTATCTATACGTGGAAATTACGGGTTGTTATAGTTGGTATCAGAGCGTTAGTTTAAGGGATCTGGGTATTTGCGAAATACTTAGACTTAAACTAGAGGTGCAGAAGATATGATAATAGGTTTCACTAGGTCTATAAACATGGGAATATGTAATAGCTGAACCTATTATGAGAAAGATAGATTATATATTACTGATATAATCTGATTTATGGATAGACTTGAGGATAAACGTGTGATTATGATTATGTGAATAATCATGTGTGTTTAAATGTGACAGAAATAATTATACATTGAGAAATGGCAGATAATTCCAATCAATCAGAAGAAATGTGACACAAGGGGAAAAAGAAATGTGACACAAGGGGAAGACCTAGAAAATGTGATGACGATAGAAACACGAAGTCGCAGAAGGGGTCAAGGAAGGAGTAGAGGTGCTAGACAAGAAACCCATGGGGAACAGGAATTGTCGGCCCAAGAAAGTTCAATGTCTGGCCGTGGTAGAGGAAGAGCAAGGGGTGGACACAATGTCCCAAACCCTGGATTTATTACTCAAGAAATGCTGGCAGCTGAATTAGGAAAATTTCAAGAAAGTTTGGTAAATTTGTTGGGATGTTTGGTTCCAAATCATCCAGAAGTTCTAAGGAAACCTTAGCAACAGGAAGAAGCCGGAGCTAGTACCCCGATAAATGGTACATCTGTACCTCTTACTTCGTCCTCAGTACAGAAAGGAGGAGATATGAAGATGTTTCTTGCTTGTAAACCTCCCAAGCTTTTTGGTGAGCATGATCCTGTTAAAGCTATGTGTTGGCTTAAAGAGATAGACCTGAGTTTGCAAATCAGTAAAAGTGCAGAAGAGGATAAAGTCATGTTTGTTGTATCCCGTCTGAGATCAAGTGCTTTGTACTAGTGTGAAGTTCTGTCTAGTTCAGATCCAAACATTTTGAAAACCATGTTGTGGGAAGAATTTGTGATTAAGTTTAAAATGCAGTATTGTCCTGAAGCGGCAATACGAAAGTTAGAAGATGATTTCCTTCGTCTAAAACAAGGAAATATGTCAGTTCGTCAGTATACAGAAGTCTTGATGGAACAATCCCGGTTCGCTGAAGCTTATATTATATCAGAAAACAGTAAAGTGAGGAAGTATATTTGGGGTTTGGAGTCTAATCTTCGGAAGTATGTGATATCAAGGAATCCAACAATGTTTCGAGCAGCAGGTGATGCCGCTGAAATACTGGAACAAGACATTAACCGGCAACCACAAGAAAGGGTTGGAGAGAAAAGAAAGGGGGAAGCTACAATGACCAATTTCCGTAGACCAAGGTTTATGGAAATTTTGAATCGACCAGTCTCAAGGTTTGCTGATAGGGCGTATACCCGATGTCACAAAATACATTAGGGAAACTACAATACAAAGTCACAAGTATGTTTTAAATGTCAGGAACCAGGACATATAGCTCGAGACTATCGGATAATGCAGAGATGTTTTACCTGTAATTCATCTCAACATGTAAACGTTGATTGTCCGCAAGCAAAGAGACGAGGATATGGTTTTGCGGGAGGTCGAGGATCTAGATATTCTGGGGGTCGAGGATCTGGTTATGTGCCAACAGGTCATGGGCAAATAGATAATCATCTTAATTCAAGTGGTCGAGGAGAGATAAGACATGGGGAGTTTGCAAAAGGGAGAGCCTTTCAGATGACGAGAGGCGAGGCGGAAGAGCACCCTGAAGTGGTAATAGGTACATTCCTTGTTAATTCAGTATGTGCCAAAGTTTTATTTGATTCGGGTGCAAATCGTTTTTTGTGTCACCATCGTTTGTTAATTGCGCACATTTAGAATATAAAGCATTGAGTAAGGATGTAATTGTGAAAACAACAAACGATAGTGCAATTCTAGTTAACGAAAGAATAGATGAATGCTTTATAAGTATAGAAGAATGTGAGGTGCCTATACAATTATTTCCTTTGCCTTTAAGGGAATTTGATGTAATTATAGGCATGGATTGGTTAGCTAAAACCAAGCTAACATAGTCTGTGATGAAAAGATGATCCATATAGATTTACCAGAAAAAGGAAAGGTTGTGATATATGGGGATCGATGAGATCGTTACTCCAGTCTTATCTCAATTTTAAAGGCTCGGAAATATGTACGGAAGGGATGTACTAGTTTCTTGCCTATGATATTGATATCAAGAAAGAGAAAGAAAAGATGGAAGATATTCCAGTTGTGAGGGAATTTCCTGAGGTATTTCTGGAAAATTTGATAAGTCTACCTCTAGATCGAACGATAGAATTTCAGATCGAATTACTTCCTTGAGCAGCGCCCGTTGCACGTGCACCATATAGATTAGCTCCTTCTGAGTTAAAGGAGTTAATGTCTCAATTGAAAGAATTGTTGGATAAAGGTTTTATCCACCAAGTACTTCCCCGTGAGGTGCGCTGGTGCTTTTTGTGAAAAAGAAGGATGAATCAATGAGGATGTGCATTGATTACCAGGAGTTAAATAAACTGACAATAAAAAATAAGTATCCTTTCCCAAGAATTGATGATTTGTTTGCTCAATTGGTTGGGGCTACTTATTTTTCAAAGATTGATTTACGATCTGGTTATCATCAATTGAAGATTCGGAATGAAGATGTGTCGAAAACAACATTTCATACACGATATGTTCATTATGAATTTCTGGTTATGCCGTTTGGACTCACAAATGCACCTGCAGCATTTATGGATATGATGATAGGGTGTGTCGTCCCTATCTTGATAAATTTGTGATTGTCGTCATTAATGATATTCTGATATATTCTCGGTTGAAAGAAGAGCATACTCATCATTTGGGATTACTCCTGGAATTGCTGAAACAAGAAAGATTGTATGTCAAGATATAAAAGTGTGAATTTTGGCTGCAAGAAGTTCAAGTTTTGGGGCATGTTATCTCAAAAGAAGGAATTAAAGTATATCCACTCAAGTTTGAATCAATTGAAAAATGGGAAGCCCCAAAGACTCCAATGGGATTGGTTGGGTATTATCGTAAGTTTATACAAGACTTCTCTCGAATAGCTACTCCATTAACAAAGCTGACCAAGAAGAATGTGTGGGATGAAGCTCAAGCTCAGGCCTTTCAGCTATTAAAGGATATGCAGTGCACCAATTCAATCCTTGCCTAATGGAATGAAAGATTTTGTGGTATATAGTGATGCATCAAAGATAGGTTTGGTTTGGGTTGTATACTGATGCAACGTGGAAAGGTAATAGCTTATGCTTCCAGAATGTTAAAAGATCATGAAAGGCAGTATCTTACTCATGGTATGGAATTAGCGGTGGTAGTATTCGCTTTGAAGATATGGAGGCACTACCTACACAGAACGAAATGTCAAATTTTCACAAATCATAAGAGCTTGCAACATATGTTCCATCAGAAAGATCTGAACATGCGTCAGAGAAGATGGTTGGAAGTAGCAAGTGATTATGATTGTGAAATTTTGTATCACCCTCGAAAGGCAAATGTAGTGGCTGATGCGCTAAGTCGACAAGAGAAGAGTGGAACTATCAAAGCTGTAGCTTTACGAGTTGAGTTGCAACCTTGTATTCAGGAAGAATTGCGAGAGTTTCAACATGTGGCCATGAAGGAAGATATGATTAAACAGGAAAGATTGGATGGATTAATATTTGATCTGGTAAGAGATGACAGAGAATTCTAGAAATTCCATAATAGAATTTGGGTACCATGTTATGGAGATCTCAGGAAACGTATTTTCGGTGAAGCTCATAAGTCACGTTTTGCAATTCATTCAGGTACAAATAAAATATATCGGGATTTGAAGCAACACTATTGGTGGCCAGCTATGAAGAAGGATATAGCTAAGCATGTTGAGCAATGTCTAACATGTCTTCAGGTAAAGATTGAACACCAACGCCCTTATGGTAAGTTGCAATCTTTAGAAATTCCAGTGTGGAAGTGGGATCACRTCACTATGGATTTCATAACCAAATTGCCAAGAACATCAAAAGTTATGATGCTATATGGGTAATAGTACATCGGTTATCCAAATCTGCACACTTTTTACCTATGAAACAATCATCTCCAATGGAAAGATTGACAAAATTATACATTGATGAGGTAATGACACATCATGGCATTCCTCTATCAATCGTTTTTGATAGAGATAGTCGATTCACTTCTATGTTTTCATAGAGAAATGAGTTCACAGATTAAGTTAAGTACACTCCTTTGTGTTGGAATGAAATAGGTGAAAAACAGTTAGTTGGACCTGAGTTAGTTCAACAAACTGCAAATAAAATTGGTGTAATACGGGAACGGATGAAAGCGGCATAGGATAGACAAAGAAGTTACGCAGATAAATGTCGGAAGCCGGTTGAGTTTCAAGTGGGTGATAGAATGATGTTAAAGGTATCACCTTGGAAAGGAATGGTACATTTTGGAAAAAGAGGGAAGTTAAGTCCAAGATATGTAGGACCATTCCCCATTATTGGAAGGGTTGGGGAAGTAGCGTACAAATTAGAACTTTCTTTAGAGTTAAGTGGAATCCATGACACGTTTCATGTGTCAAATTTAAGGAAATGTCTAACAAGTCCGAATGTGGCAGTACCGTTACCTGATATTAAAGTGAATGAAAGACTGTGCTTTGAAGAAACCCCTGAACGGATTACTGACTACAAGGTAAAGAAACTACGAAACAAAGAGATTGGGTTAGTAAAGGTTCAATGGCGTTATCACAAAGTACCAAACGCCACCTGGGAATCAGAGTTAGAAATGCGAATGAAATATCCCTATTTGTTTACTTGACGGAATTCCAGGACGGAGTTCTCCTAAGGTGGAAATATTGTGATGTTTGGTATAAATATTTTGGATTGTGTTAATTAACAAAATCTTTGTTTGGGAAAAGAAGTCGGCTGAAAAGGAGGGCAATCATCACTTCTTCCATTTACTATTAAATGGAGTATTGATAGAAAGGTTTCTTTTTCACACACCCTTGGTAGGAAGAAAGTCTTTTAAACTTGTCATCCGGATTTGCCTAAAAAAGAAAAAGATTCAAAATAAAGCTCTTAAGGTGAGTGTTTTATGCTTTGAGTATTAGAGGTTTGCATTTAATTTTAATACTATTCGAAACTGCTTTAATATGAATATCATTATACCTTGTGCGGATTCTATCTTAAACCGGTCAAATATTGATCGGATTTCATCTAAACCGGTTAAGAGGTGACCAGATTAACACTAAACCGGTCAAGAGGTGACCGAATTTTCCATTAAACCGTTCATATGTTATCCGGTGAATGTTCTAAATCGCCCAAGGATTAAACGGATTAAAGCTAAATCGCTCATGCTATGTCCGATTTATCCTCTTTGCATCCTAAGTATTTGTCCGGATTTCATATCCGGACAAGGTTGACCGGACTTCAAATCCGGCTAAAGTTGCTTGGATGTTATTTTGATTTGGTTTAGACAGATGTAATGGCGGTGTAACCGCGAAAGAGATGTAATGACGGTGTAACCGCGAGAGAAATAGATAAATGTATGTGTCTGTACAGGTTTGATTCTAAACTTCTAGTTTGGAAAGTATGTTACTTGTTTGAGATTTGTACCCTCATTAGACCTTTTGGGTCTAACGCTCAGTTATTGGATTAACTTGTTTTGCAGGTCATCATACCTCGAAAGATAAAGGAAAGGGAAAAGTTTAGAATGGATGACATTTAGTTGCTCATAAATGTACCATAGAAAGTTTTTGTTAGCTCGTGTTTTGTAAACAATACTATATTTTGTTTTATGAGAATGTGTATGTGGATTATCTGTACGTGAAAATTATGGGTTGTTACATTACTCCCCCTTGATCTTTACAACAAATTCCCTTTATAATGTTCGGAATTGGACATTTCATTCATTATTACATACTCCCCCTTAAGATGAAATGAGAATCATGACGTCATACACAAGAATGAATGAAATTTCCCGCAAAAGCCGTCAATTCATGAAATTGTAAGTAGATCTTTTCAAATCCACTTGTTTAATCTTTTCAGATTAAGGGAATGAGAAGATAACAGTTAATTTCAACGAATGAAATTGTTTTCAATCTTATAAAAAGATTGGCCTGTGAGAATAACAGATATACTCAGTACAACGGATGTACTGTATATATGAGACTTTTTGAAACACATCTCACCAGGTCTTCCATTCAATCATCGATAGCTTAATTATAGCATATCTATGAATGTTTTGTGAAAATAACATATAAAATGCAATTTGTGTTGTGTAGAAAGATAAAGCAAATAATGCTTCTGTTTAGGCTCAAAAAGATAAACCGTGTGGACTACACAAATTTATCAGACTCAATTTGTGATCAAAAAGACTTGAAGGGGGGACATATATCCTTCTGATTCAATAACAACTTTCTCCGAATGAGAAATTGATAGATGATGAGCTGTGTGCCCCAAGTGTTATTGAAACACTTATGTGTTGAGAGATAAATGAGTAGCTGGTAGGGTTGTGACAAGAATTGGCCTGGGCTTTGCCTTTTTCAATAWTAGTCTCGAAAGAATTGAGAACTAATAGATTGTGTGGTATGCMCRGATTTTAGAAGTTTGGAACAGGATTTTTATGTTCTTTTAATCCTGACACAACTCTCGTCAATTCTTTTAATCTCACAACAACTACCCCTCTCATTTTCATTTTAGTMTCAGCACACAAACCCTTTTGTATATAAAGCTCACTCAGATATGATTGTCCTCATGGGTAGGTTTTTCGGTTCTGACATTCCATAGAGATATTTCTGTTAAGCACTCAGTCCCTCCTAAAATTTAGCATTCTATGCTCAATTTATTACAAGCAGTTGATGAAAAATATTATTGCTAATAAAGCACAATGATCAGATAAAATTGATCAAGATAATTGGCTTTTAAGCACAATCAATAAAGGAATGATGCAACAATGATCAGATTATTTG
Source organism: Cynara cardunculus var. scolymus (assembly GCF_001531365.2). NCBI lineage: Eukaryota > Viridiplantae > Streptophyta > Magnoliopsida > Asterales > Asteraceae > Cynara > Cynara cardunculus. The sequence continues at coordinate 31,010 of NW_020201347.1, forward strand.
GTATGTGAGAGAAATGAATGAAGATCTGTAAGAACAAGTTTACGGATTCAGAAAAAAAAATGAAATGTATATCAGTCAAGGTAAAAAAATCAGAAAAAACAACCTTTGAATATAAACAAGCGTATTATCACCGAAAATGATTTTCGTATAAGAGACGTGATAATAACAGTTTTAAGAATAGCTAAAACAGGTATTGGAGAAATGAATGAAGATCTGTTCAGAAAATGTAATTGTTTCCAAAAAAAATATTCACTTCCCGAAAACATTTATTTAAAACTTCTAGAGACTCCCCCTAGAAAGTAGATTATGGTAATGTTTTAGTTAAGCTCAAAAAATAAAAATAAAGAAAACATTTTAAGCACGGGTTCGAAACAGAGTGTTTAGAAACCACACTCAGTGAAGCACGAGTCCTGAACTGAATTGTTCAGAAGCCTATGTTGGACAGTGTACAACTCCCCCTGAATTATTGTATCAAAGAAATGATATTCTGATCAGCACAAACTTGACACACCTGCAAAATCAGATCAAATAGATTTCGGTACCCAAATGAATTTGGGTCTTATTTTGTTAGTATCGGGCTGGGTATATTGTAACACCCAAACCATCTATTTCTATTAGATATTTTCTTTTCAACACTTTGAAGAGTATGATCAGATACAAAATATGATCCATACCAACTATTATAATCATACCTATTCTTACCTTTCTGATCTTTGTTGTCTGTACTCCGTCTATTGTATGTCTTTTTGTTCACAAAATCTGTTGATTTGCATGTGGAGCACATGATCCTTTTCTTGCTAAGATTTATCAAGTCAGAATTGGATCTCACAAAACAAGGAAGATTATTATTAACAATAGGGGTACGAGATGAAACAGATTTAGATTTACTAACCCAAATGCTTTTAATCTTAGAAGAATAATTGGGTGATCCGATAACATACCCTTGATAATACTGATTAGAAGAACGAGAATAGTTTTTAGAAATAGTTGATTTAGGGCTGCTTGAATAACAGTTCGATTTGGAATAGTCATAGAAGCTAGTTTTACACTAAGATGGAGAACCAATTGAGCTTTGAGTACAAGAAAAGTCTTTGACTTTCTGTAAAAACTGGTCTCTTTCCACAGTAACTAAATCATACTTATTTTTGAGTTACGTTCTCATCTTCAACTCAGTTTCAAGGTCTGTCTTCAGATTAGACAATTTTCTTGTAGTATCCAGGAGTTTACCTTCTTACTTCTTTTGAAGCATTTCAAACTTCCTTTTATGATTTATTAACTCTCTTTTCTCTTCAACTGAACTGCTCTTTTCATTTTCAAAAGCGATGTCAAGCCACTTTTTTTATTAGCAAGCTCTTTAGCAATAGCTGTATGTTTCTTTATAGTATTCCTCTTATCAAGAGCAAATTGCTTCATATCTTCATCTAAAGCCTTCTGCTTTAGAGCAATGTTGTCTGATAATTTTTGTATTTGGCTCTGACACTCTTTTGTGATGTCTTTCTTTTCTTTATCATTCTTAGCACGTTCCAAGATGATCAGCTGCTCAAAATCCGAGATTTGCTTTAATAGCATCTTTGCGTTCAGCTCGAGAGAATTTATCTTATTCTCATAAGATACACGTTCAGCTCCAAATATTCTTTCTAGTTCAATCACCCTCTTCTTCTCTTTCTCAAATTTCTTCCTCTCAACATTCATACTATTCTCAATTTATATGACCTTCTCTTTCTCTTCATTCAGAAATTTCCTTAACTCAATTAGATCACTCTCAAACTTATGAAAATTTTCAATTAAGTGCTCTGTCTCTGTATTATTTCTTGGAGTCGGTAATTCATTTCTTATCTCTTGAAGTTGAATAAAAATATCTTTGTTAGCTTTACTCCAAATTTTCAGATCATCATCATGATCCTTTCTGATAGAGCTGAGAGTGTTTTCTAACTTTTCAATCTTGTATATGAAATCATTTGCAATACGTTCACATTGTTCTTTATGCTCCCATTTCAAATCTTTAATACACTCCACATTCACATGATTTTCATAAAACACATTAAGATATTTCTCCTTATAATTCTGTAAGCTCTTATCCAACTCTGAAATTCTCTCTTTCAACTCCTTATTCTCTTTCTCAAGAAAAGCTGCCATTAAGAAAATGAAGATTGATCAAATAAAGAATCTATGCAGTTCAAGAAATTGGTTAAAAAAATACACTCAAAATAAATTACACAATCACTCTCAAAAAGAATTCACACTTCACACACTTTTTGGAAAATCAAATTGGTCAAAAAGAATGTTTAGCAAAAATTAAGCAAGGCTCAAACAAATCAAGTAGTGAAAAAGAATATGACTAAAATGCTAAAAAATGTGCCTAAACTCAAGAATGAACCTAAATCGCTCAAGGCAAAGTTCAAGTCGCTTAAGCCTAAGACTAAGTCACTCAAAAACTAAGTCTTAATATGCTCATAACACTACCTTTATTCGCTCAAGACTATGCTCCTTAATCGCTCAAGACTTGAAATAAATCGCTCACCTAATTTTCTGAATCACTCACCAAATGAGTTAAATCGCTCACCTCACTAACTAAATCGCTCAAGGTGTAAGTCAGAATCTTGTCAAACCCGCTCACGTAGTATGCGAATTCGGTTAACTCCTAATCGCTCAAGAAGTATGTGATGAAATCAAGAGATGTATCCGGTCAATACTTAGTTCAAGCCTTATGCAGAGAACTTCTTAAATCGCTCAATGTAAAGCTTTTACTCGCTCAATACACTGACATATCCGCTCAAGTCCGCTCATTGCATTAAATTAAATCGCTCACTGCATGGATATATCGCTCACTGCATTAAATTAAATCGTTGAAGGTATGGGATAAATCGTTCAACTTACAGCCTAAATCGCTCAAGAATGTTTCTTAATCCGGTTAAGATTGCTCAAAGCATAAATGATGTGTCCCTTAATCCGCTCAAAGCATGGATCTAAACCGCTCACTGCATGGATCTAAATCGCTCACCTTACACGTTAAATCGCTCACTACAAGAAGTCTAAATCGCTCACCACTAGGTTCTAAACCGCCCAACAAACTGAGTTATAAACCGCTTACCACTATGATCCTTATCAATGAATAAATCTCTTACAACTCAATGTAAATCGCTCAAGCTTGAAGTATATACTAAGTATAAATTGCACACCACATGGTCTTAATTCGGTCAAAAGGTGTGTGATAACAAGCTAAATCGCCTACCACAAAAGCTAAATTGCCTACCACATGAACTTTAATCTGTCAATGCTTTGTCTAACACCAAATCTAAATCGCTCAATGAAGTATGTGAATAATCCGTTCAATAGATTAAATAAATAGCTCAACCTATAGGATAAATCGCTCAACAAGTAAAGAAGAGTCAAGTGATTTATGAAATAACAAGATCAATTCAAAAAATCAATCAAACTTAGATCAAATCAAAAAACAAACACAAAAACTTACAAAAACTCATATAAAAATGGATCAAATTCTAACTTTTTGATGAATTTTCATAAGAACACGAAGAACTTCAAAATTCATAAGACTCTTAAATCTTTACTGTCAATGATCAAATCATGAAATTGTAAGAATAACACTGATAGGCCCCTGCCCCAGCCTACGAATTCGATTCAGTACACCTCGAGTCTAGCGCCAATACACTTAGGTACACTTTAGTCTAGAGCATCCATTGCTCAATTCACAGTTCTTTGTGAACTAGTCGAAACGACTAGAGTGAAGTATGTGGACTTTCCACAAGTACAGGTCGGATGTCCTACCAGTACTAACATTTTGCCAACATTGAACATAGGCAAAACAGTTATCTCAACTGTTGTTACAACTGGTAATCTATGTGATCTAGGTGTTACTTTACCTGACTTTGTGTCAAAAGAATATTTGGATGGCGCCCTAAAGGCTATCCAAGATACTACGACTGAACAGATTCTAAGTTTGAAACGATTGATGAAGGGAAAAGAGCAAGTATCTGAAGAATAACCGTCTATGCCGTCACCACCGCCTGCTCCTGAACCTTCAAGGGAACGAGATCAAATGGTGGATGAGCTGAAGTTGTTACTGTATGCAAAGTTAATCTCCAGTAAAAATCCCAATGCGGCGGACGCAGATCTGGTTGGGCTCTTAAGATAACAAGTGGAAGAAAATCCAACCTTGAAGGACTCATAATTTCTAGCTTTCTAGAGCATTGTAGCTACTAATTTTTCAAAGATCAGTACTATAATTTCTTCCAACACTCAAGAACTTTTTTATGCAAAAATCCATTGATTCCTTAACCGAGAGGGTATCAACTTTAGAAAACACTTGCCGAGCTCAGGCCACCATTTTGAAGAGAAGGCATGATGATCAAGACAATCCTGATCACCATGACGGGGAGAAGAAGAGACAAAGTTTGGCTGAGTGGTCAATGGGTGTGGAAGGTGTTGCTAGGGAGCCAGAGTCTAAAAATGTTATTGAAGAAAGTCTAGTTCCTGCAAGTACAAGAGAACGGACTACTGGCCAAGAATCAGCTGAAAAGGTGACATCTGTAGAGACAGATCCTGTGATCGAGCCAGTGGTTGAAAAGCCGGCGGACTCCACAGTAGAAATAAGGTTGTTATTGGATCTGTCTGCTAACGTTGGGTTCAATGAAGTCTTCTCGAGAGAACTGGGTGGAGTTCAAGACTATAGTGAAGATATTGATAATATTGATAAGTGAGCGAACATCTACTTTGACTTAGAAACAGACATCCATGAAGATGATCATCAAAATACATCTGAACCTCCCACCATAGTTTCTGAAAGTGCTTCTGATACTTCCAAGATGGCATTTGATCCTACTGAGATTTTCTCTAAAAATTATATGCCATTCATAATTCGTGCTAATGTTCCAGGTTTTAACAGAGCTCGGATCAGAGAACCTTTTCTTGAAAACATTTATTTTGGCATTTTCATCCTTCACTGAAAAGCTTTAAGTGGTGACAGAATCCATGGAATTCACAAAGAGACTCGAGAGTATCGCATTGAATACAAGCATTTCTTAAAAGCCAAGCGCCAACCGATTAGTCAAGTACGAACCAAGCATCGCATCGTGTCTATCAAAAATATTGATGCCAATAAACTCGTAAGAGTTTGGTAGCCTGCTTTTATCGTTACAAGACAAGATGGACACATATGGACGTTTAGCGAAGCTGACTTCCCAAATCTCTACCTTGATGATCTGGAGCATCTTTACCATGAACTTCGGGAACTCACAGTCAGAAAAGAAGGAGCAGTCGTTGGTTTAGAAGCTATAAAGAGATACTTGAAGAATCATGTCAAATTTTCTTTGGTCATTGATGTTCAAATGAGCTTTCAAGGAAATCAGAAGATTATAAATTTGAAAAGACCTGATCATGACAATGAAGATATTGAAGGCTATCCTCTCTTTATCATTCTTGAAGTTCCAGAGTTTGGGATAATATATGATTGTGCAGACAGAGCGAAGAGGTTTATGAGGTTTAGTGAGCTAAATAAGTACTTTGACGGTACTATCAAGCTTGTGTGAAGAGCTCTGGAGAAAGTTAAAGCTAACAATGATGAAGCTTCACAGCATGAAAGAAAGAGTCTTAGAGAAAGGTAGCTTCTGATCAGGGCATTAAATCTTTTGGATGATAAGTTGCAGTATCGAAGTGCATTAAGAAGAATTGAGACTCACTTGGGCTTTAGGAAGTCAAAATTTACTATTTCTCGTGCTTGAATCGAAAGGGGGAGAATGTTGGGTTCAATGTTGTGCATTAATGATGTATTCAAGCAAGTTTCTCCTATTTTGTAATAGATTAGCCTTTAATGCTTTCTAGTATAAATAGGGTAATTAGAGTTGCAATTAGTGTTGAGCTAATCATTTTGTAATCATTACAAGTCTTAATACAAAAACACTTGGGTGAAATTCTCTCTCTAGATTTATTATTTTATTGATTGACGATTATATGATTTTGGTGATAGTTTGGGAATCACAGGATATATAAATTTTGGACTTAATCGAACTCCTAAATGCTTTAATACTTGAACTTGAACTTGAACTTGAACTTGAACTTGAAGTCTGTGTTAAGAACCCTAAATCTAAAAGTTCAAAAACAAATAACTGGTTTGAATCGAAGAATGTAATGAAATTAGGTTTTAATCGAACTCTAATGGATTGAGTAATCGGTTTTTGTATCCGATTTAGGTTTCTGGATTTAAAAGGTGTTAACCAGTTTAGAAAGTTTTTGTTTAAGTTTGAACTTTTTGACCGGATTTGTCACCGAAGAAGGTGATCGGAGATTGACTCCGGTTGACTTTGTCCGATTTATGACTTAATCTTGGTTTATTTTTTTTTTGTTTTTGACTCATCCGAGTTTGTTATCCGGATGATATTTTTTTTTGTTTTTTTCAATTTTTTTTAATTTCCTTTATCTTCTTTTATTTTATTTTTCTAAGTTTAATTTTTTTTCTTTTCATAATAGTTTTTAGTTTTAGAATTTTTTTTTTTGTTATTTTGTGTGTGTGTTGTTTAGTAAAAAAAAAAATTGTGCTTTAATTTTTTTTTTGTTGGAATTTTTGTTTTCAGCAAAAATGTCAAATTTTTTTAGTCTTTTGAAGAAAAAAAATTTCTTAATTTTTTTTTGGTAAATTTAGTGTTAGGTTTTATATCAGGTTTTGATAAATTGTGGAGGATTAATTCATTTGTTGATCTAACATTTTTTATTTCTTACAGGAAAATGGTTGACGAACCACGAAGATCTAACGAGGAAACTCATATTCCCTCTGTCAGATCAGACAACCAAAACAATCCACCCAGTCAGCAAATATTCTAACCCTAGATGAAACAATCCTTCCTCAATATATTTACCTTTATATTAAACCAAACAACCATCACTGCAATTTCGAAATGCCTTGTGAATACCGAATAATTCCCGAAATCCTCAAACGACACCCCATAGCCTATGCCCTAACAGCTACTGCGGAAGTCCCAATGGTTTACCTTCAACAGTTTTGGCACACTCTCGCATTGTCAAAAGAAGGAGACATGTATTTCTTTGAAGGGAATGTAGACGACTACATGAGCCGTCTTATTGTAAAAACTCTTCGAAGAATTCTCAAATTGCCAAGTCCAACTGCCTCCGGATTTGAAGAATTAATAACCGACAAAGAGTTGTGTAAAGGCATCAAACATTTAGGATACTCGCAAGAGTTAACTAATTCGTCATAATTCAAGAGACGATTTCTACCTTGAATATGGCACCTGCTATTTTCAATACTCAACCGTTGTTTAACATCAAAAACTGCCGGGATCGACACTTGCAGCAGTGTATTTCTAAAAAAATTCCACGGGTTCGTCTTCAATCGTCGTTATGATTATGCGCTTATAATCTGCAATGAAATGGTGGAGTTGGTCAACACTAAACGATTTCCTTCAAAACCTAGGAAATTTGTTCCTTTTCAACGATTTCTTTAACCTATCATTAGAGCAATGCTGAATGCAAATGCAGAATTTTCGGCCAGAGAATGTAGTGAAATTGGCCCATCATTTGTAATACAAAGAATAAGATCTTATACTGAAGTTGAAGATATCGAGTCTACCATGGAAATTCCAGCTGAGCTACTTGCCTACGTGGATCAGAGTTCTCATTATGTGATAGAATATAGGCGAGTTATAGATCCTATAGTTTAGCCAAAACCGGTTGAACTTGCCCCAGGATCCACCCATATCTTAGCTGAGAGAGAGGGTCTAGACATAGATGAGAAAGTTCAAGCACAAGGGGTACTAGAACAGGGTATTGAGCAGAGAGAAAATGTAATTGAGAGGGGTAGTTTGGGGAGCGGAGACTCTGATCTGCATCATACTACAACAGATAGTACTTCCACAACTTTTTCAAGCTCGAAAGATACAATATCAGATGAGGCAACTCAGGATGATGATAATGATGATGATAATGATGATGACAATGATGATGATGATCCTACTACTCATCCTGCGGCTACTGAAAATATTCAAGTCAGAGCAATCATAGATAATCTTGATGACATCTTTGATGCCAACCGTCCAAGTCTTCAAAGTTTATCCTTTGATGTTGAGTTTACAGAAGACTTTGGAAATGATTTTGGTTAGTTAGATCAACTCTTCAATGCAATACCGGATGAAGGAGATGAGGGAGTTCAAGTTGAAAATGTTGAGAGAGTGTGTGAAGGGGAAGGTCAAAAAGATGGAGCGGGTGAGTGTGGAGCTCAAAATAAGGAAAATGTTTCTATCCCAGCTGATACACTTAGCCGGGCACCCACATCTGCTATCGACATTCATTCGTAGAATGTTGGTATTGAAATAGACATAACTAGCCCAACTATGCAAATGCACACCCCCTAGCCACTCTATTACTTCTCAACAAGTGATAGTTTCATCTTCACACGGGGATTTAACACATCATCTATATACTTCTCATTTGGAGAATATAGATATTGAAACAAGTAGCCCTCTGCCCCATCCTACGACTTCAATTTAGTGCACCTCGAGTCTATAGCTGATACACTTAGGTACACTTGAGTCAAGAGCATAAGCTGCTCAACCTGCAGTTCTTTGTGAACTAGTCAGAACGACCAGAGTGGAGTCTTTACACTTTCCACAAGAACAGGTCGGAAGTCCTACCAGTAATAACATTATGCCAACACTGAACGTAGGCACAACAGTTGTCACAACTGTTGTCACAAGTGGTAATCTATGTGATCCAGATGTTACTTTACCTGACTTTGTGTCAAAGGAATATTTGGATGGCACCCTAAAGGTTGTCCAAGATACTATGACATATCAGATCCTTAGTTTGAAAAGATTGATGATGGGCAAAGAGCAAATGTCTAAAGAAAAACCATTTGTGCCATCACCACCGCCTGCCCCTAAACCTCCAAGGGAGCAAGAACAAACGATAGATGTGCTGAAATCGTTACATTACGCCAAGTTAATTTAAAGTCAAAATCCTGATGCCGCGGACGCAGATCATGTTAGGCTATTGAGACAACAAGTGATGGAGATTCCAACAGTAAAGGCCTAAGATTTTTTAGCTTTTTAGAGCGTTGTAGCTACTAATTTCTCAAAGCTTAGTACTATAATTGCTTCCAACACTAAAGCACTATCTCTTATGAAAAGTTTCATTGATGCCTTAACCGAACGGGTATCAACTTTAGAGAACACTTGCCGAGCTCAGGCCACCATTTTAGAAAGAAGACATGATGATCAAGATGATCCTGATCACCATGAGGGGGAGAGGAAGAGACAAAGGTTGGCCGAGTCATCAATGGGAGTGGAAGGTGTTGCTGGGGAGTCAGAGCCTGAAAACATTATAGAAGAAAGCTCGGTTCCAGCTGGTACAAGTGAACGGACAACTGGCCAAGAAACATGTTGAAACCCAGATACTTTTATTTGCAAAAAATACAGTTTATAAATAATCAGAATGAAAATCAAACAGTGTATCAAAGACGATTAATCGAAATATTCAAAATAAATATAAGAACAGTGAAAAGACTTGAATATGTCGAATGCTTTTATTAGATGAAAGTAAAAGAACAATCAATCTAAAAGTAATCTCATAATAAACTAGTATAGTATAAGTCGACACTCTCAGGTAATTTGAACCTGAGGCGGATGCCTCCTTATATACGCCTAGGTGTAACAACTATGCTATAAATCAGGCTTGAAACTCTGAGCTGACGAGTCTGCATCCTTATCTTTGAATTCCCTTGAAAAGCGAAACAGACTAGGTCAAGCCGCCTCAAAACTCTTAGAACGCTTGTGAGAATGTCTGGACTTGCACGCACATTCCATGGAGAATGTGACTAGAAGCTCTACATGTACTATGCAGAGGTTCAGGGTCTTGGAGTTGTATCTTTGTGTCAAGCGCTTATGCTTTTTGGCGCATAAGGCTTGATCGTCCACGGGGATAGAGCGCGGGCTTTGTATAAATGGAACCTTCACACTTTGAGTAAGAGCTCTGGTTCTTAAACTTATGCATGAGAGCTCTTAGTCCAGACCGCTTCAATAGACTATGTCCTATTGACTAGACTAAAAGACTTCTTACTTACACTTTCACAAGTAAGGGTTTAACAATCTCCCCCTAAGTGTAAATAAGACAGGTTCTTACTTGTTACAAAATAGAAAGTCTAATCGAAGCCAGAGGTTAAAAGGAACCTATGTTTTACATTCACTATCTAAAAAGTACAATACGATTGAATGGAAATTACATTGACTTAAAAGATAGAAAAAAAAACTTACAAAAATAAGGTCTAAATGTTTTGAAGTCTGATGAACCTCCAAAGAAGTTCATGAAACTCTAGCATGTTGTGAATTGACCTTAGGATGAGTTTTGCTCACTCTTTAACTCCAGGTGAGGTGTCTCTACTCCTGACTAAGTTATCTCTGATGTAGCGCAGAGTAGAGTTTCAATATTTGTAGTTCTGGCCATCTCGAAAAATATCTTCTTTCCTTGTGCATTTCAAAATACCACTACCACCCATGGTTCCACCAACACAGTCCAAGAGGGAATGCTATTGATGCCTTGCAGATCTTCGTTTGGTGCAGCGATGCTCAATTGATCCACTCCTAGATCCAGAGCTAGTTGAAAATCAAACTTGCATCTGAAGTCGAGTAGGTCTGTCATAGTTTGTTGTATAGCAGAGTTGGCCACAACATATTTAAGCTCCTTATCCTTCTTATGATCCATGAAGTAATACAGTGATAGAAGATCCCACGGGTTCAGATTTATAAGGTCATAATTTGTGATCCTACAGATCTGTCTGCGAGACCTCTCCACCATATACTCATGGAAGACGATCTGGTTGTGTGTGAAGGTGCGTTTCTTAATGTCGAGGATTTGCTTGATTCCATTGATGAAGTGGACTGCAGAGATAGGCTGTGTGTAGCAATTTAGGAACCTCTGCCTGATATTCTCTTAGACCATTGGATGAAGACTGATCTTGATGACCGGTGTCTCTTCTTGCAGGTTGTAGAGAAATTGGTAGATATCCTCATTGTTTGCCTTGTCTTTTATTGGCTTGTGTGGGGGCGTAGGCGTAAACATTGCATCCATGCTATCCATGATCTTTTGAACTCGATCAGAGGGATGCTTCCTTTTTGGCCTTCTGCTTGCGCCTTCTTCGTCTGCTCTTGTAGGTTTGACAGGGACCCTCTGCCTCATAGCCGGAGTGACTACTCTGGTCCCTTGAGGAGGGACCCTAGCTCTCTGTGTGTTCTTTGGTGGTGGAGAAGTAGCTACAATTACGTTTTCAAGAGGTACAACAATAAGAATGGCCAAGAGCAATGGATCGGAAACATTCACTACTACTACCTCTTCTTCTTGTCTTCTTGTTGGAGCAGCTGTGTCCATGGCATATTATGTTGAGGAAGATAGAGCCAGTTCTGAATCAGATGAGTTGTAGACGGATAGGAAATCAATTACATCTTTATTCTTTTGTAGCCCAGCTGGTTCTGCTTGGGATGCCATGGGCATCTTTCCCTTTCGAAGCGCCTCTGCTTACTCTGGCGCTGGTTGACTTTGTGCCTTCTGTCTTATAGAAACGTGCGCTGGTTGGTATGGGACAGACACAGATCGAGTAGCGGGGGCAGCCCTTGACGTAACACATGGAGCGGCGGACTGTCTCTCCCCCTCTTGATGATTTTGAGGGCCAGACAGACCTTGTTCCTCATCGTTGTCAAGTCTTCTACTCTTAGATGCCTCGGCACATGGAGTGGGGTCCATTCTTCTTTTTGGTTGTTGCTCCTCTGCTTAGGGTAATGATTTTATTTTTGCCTCAAAAATCTTGAGGAGCTCTTTGCTGCGTCCCCAAAGCGTTGGATCTCCATATACGTGCGGTAGTTGAAGCGAGCCAAAAAACGCTTTATTGATTCTTCTGCTTTTGTGGCTTTGTTGTTTGAAGTGGGATGTAAAACTTGCCACCTTTTGTAGAAGTCTGTCACCCAGAGCATTCATTGCACCATGAGTGACATAATCTACAGGTACATTGAGAGGGATGATCGCGTGGGCGTCATGAGAAGTGGACGCTTCATCCCTCTACATGGATGTTATGACCCTTTGCAGGGCCTCTGCATTTTGCACCATCAATTCCTAAAGTGTATCGAGGCGAGAGGCATTCATCAAGGATTCAACCCTCAATGCTGCTAAGGATGCTCATATCTCATCTAGAGCAGATGCAGAAGGTGATGGCTCTGCACGGGCCATGATGAGTTTTACCTCGTCCAAGGAGTACAACAAAGAGGTGGCAAGGAATTGGAACTCTTCCCTTGGTACATTGGCTGTTTTGGTAACCTCTGGCTCGACATATAGGCCAGATTTAGTCCTTGTTCCAAGGACACCTTCTTGCTCGACTTGTTTGATGTTGGTCGAGGAAGGATTTCCAGCAGATCCTCGTGGTTCCCATTGAGGAGAATCCACTACTGTTGTTTTGAGTATCCAAGGCAAGTTCAGAGCCAGCTAGAGGACTCTCCATGAGTGGACAAGAAGGTTGGTCGAGAACCTCCATGTCTTGTGCACCTAATTCTTGCTCTGAACAAGGTGGAGAATCTACACGTGCAAAGGAAACGAATTCCTCTGTGTGGGATAGTGGCATGATATGGGGAGACATATCACTTATTCTTTCAAAGGTTGCTCCCTTTTGAGTGGGTGTTCTCTGAGGTGTGGCTTCCCTTTGGCTTTCATAACCAGAGGTAGATGCGACCTCTGGTTGGTTTGGCAGGTTGAGGTTTGAGGTGTGCACCTTTGTTTTAATGACCTCCGTGTCTTGACCACCGGAGTCAGATAATGTGTTTGCACTTGGAGTTGGGGTATTGAAGCGTATGTTCCTATTTACCAACCTAGGATGCTCTAGCTCGCCCTAAGGCAGAGCAGCTTCTGCACCTCCTCCCTCTTCTCCTTCTTGTTGTTGTTGTTCTTCTTCTTCCTCTTCACTCTCCTCACTTTCTTCTTCTTCATCCTTACTCTCCTCACTTGAAGTATATGACCCAACAGCATCATCGTAGTGCTCTTGGTTAGAGCTAGAGGATTGCTCCAAGCCTTGATTGGCTTCTTCCTCTTCTCTGAGTCTTGCCTCTTCCTTGAGGTGAGCAATCTTTTCCTGTCAAGCTCTCTCTGCTCGCTCTTCCTCTTCTCGTACATGAGCAAGTTTTGCTAGTCTGGCTTGCTCTGCACGATCCTCCTCTTCCTTTCTCTCCCTCTCCCTCTCCACTCTCTTTTACTTTGCTTCCTCTTTCTTTCTTTGTTTCTCTCTCTCTCTCTTTCTCCAACCTTACCTCCTTCTCCTCTTCCTCTTCGGCTACTCCTATGCATGCCAAGGTTTGAGGCACTGGTTCTAGTGCCTCGCGTGCACGTCTGTACGCTCTTCTTACCTCCCTTGTCTTCATATAAGCAAATAGCTTGAATGGAATAGGGCTTTCAGATGCGTAGCCCTCTTTGTTGATGGTGGGCTTGTAGTGGGTGAGCACATTAACTTTGTGCACAGGCAGGCGACCCACGTCTTTGTTGTTGTTGTCAAGAATGAACCTTAGGAGAAGACCCAAGAAGCGGGGAAACAACAGAGATGGCAATTCCTTTCCTTTGGCCACCTCTTAGCATTTCTTGGCAACGGAAGCCTTGAACTTTGTTAGAGTATCAAGGAGTAATTCAAGGACAAATCGAAGAAGATGCCGCACAAAATCTGGAGGATTTTCATGGAGCACATGTCTAAGCTCCCAATCATCCCTTTCAGTGATCGATTGACCAATGTGAACATGGTGTTCCACATTGGGGGCAAGTATTGGCGACGGTATTACGACATGTACTAGATAGCTTTGTTGTACCCCAAGAATTTCAGGAAAGAGACGATTTCATTCTCAGATGGGAGAAGGGCATACTCATTTAGCCCTAGGTGCATTTTTGTGGGACTTTGAAGAACGCGGGAAAACAGGAACCTCGAAATACTAACATTGAAGAACTCCTTTGAAGACGAGACATAAAATTCTCCAACAATCCCTCGATGGGAGTTAGTTATGTCGTGGGATTGCCAAAATTCTTGGATATACCTTTCAGGTACAAGGTCATATGTGTTCGTCAAGGCAGGGTTCAAAAAGTGGTGTTGGCGCATAAGGCTTGATCGTCCACGGGGATAGAGCATGGGCTCTGTATGAATGGAACCTTCACTCTTTGAGTAAGAGCTATGATTTTTGATCTTCTGCATGAGAGCTCTTAGTCCAGACCGCTTCAATAGACTAAGTCCTATTGACTAGAGCAAGAGACTTCTTACTTACACTTTCACAATAAGGGGTCTAACAAAACAGCTGAGAAGGTGACAGTTGCAGCAACGGATCCTGTGATCGAGCCAATGGTTGAAAACCCAGCGGTCTCCACAGTAGAAAAAAGGTTGTTATTGGATCTGTCTGCTAATGTTGCATTTAATGATGTCTTTTCAAGAGAACTGGGTGGAGTTCAAGACTATGGTGAAGATATTGATAATATTGATGAGTCAGAGAACATCTATTTTGACTTTGAAACCGATATCCATGAAGATGATCCTATCTTTCCATTTCAGGTTGATCATAAAATTTCTTTTGAACCTCCTACCACAGTATCTCTAGACACTTCTGATACTACCAAAATGGCATTTGATTCTACTGAAATATTCACTACAAATTATGTGCCATTTGCAATTCGTGCAAATGTTCCAGGATTTGATAGAGCGAGGATCAGAGAACCGTATCTCGAAGACATCTACTTTTGTATTTTCATTCATCATCGAAAGGCTTTAAGTGGCGACAGAATTCATGGAATTCATAAGGAGACTCGTGCATACCGTATTGAATTCAAGCTTTTCTTGAAAGCTAAGCGCCAACCAATCAGTCAAGTACGAACCAAACCTCGCATTGTGTCTATCAAAAACATTGATCCCAATAAACTTGTTAGAGTTTGGTATCCTGTTTTTACTGTAACAAGACAAGATGGGCACATCTGGAGTTTTAGTGAAGCTGATTTTCCAAACATCTACGTTGAAGATCTGGAACACCTCAATCATGAATTTCGTGATCTCCCAGTCAGAAAAGGAGTAGTCGTTGGTTTAGAAGCTATAAAGAGATATCTAAAGAATCATGTCAAATTGTCTTTAGTCATTGATGTTCAAATGGGTTTTGAAGGTAATCAGAAGATTATAAATATGAAGAGACCTAATCAAGACATTGAAGACATTGAAGGCTATCATCTCTTTCTCATCCTAGAAGATCCTGAGTTTGGTGTAATATATGATGGAGCTGACAGAGCGAAGAGGTTTATGAGGTTCAGTGAGCTAAACATGTACTCGGATGGAACAATTCAAGTTGTTCGAAAATCTCTTGAGAAGGTTAAATCTAATAATGACATAGCTTCAAAGCATGGAAGAATGAGTCCTAGAGAGAGGTTTCTCCTGATCAGTGCTTTAGATCTTTTGGATGAAAAGTTCTAGTATCGGAATGCGTTAAGAAGAATCGAGACTCACTTGGGCTTTAAAAAATCAAAATTTACTATTCTCGTGCTTGAATTCAAAGGGGGAGAATGTTGGGTTCAAAGCTATACTTTGATTATTGTATTCAAGCTTGTTTCTCCTAAGTTTTGTATTAGTGTAGATTTAATGCTTTCTAGTATAAGTAGGATAATTAGCCGTGTAATTACTGTTGAGCTTATCATTAGTGTAATCATTACAAGATTTGAATACGAAGCTTTTGGGTTAAAATTCTCTCTCTAGTTATTCATATCATTCTTCAAAGATTATCTAATTTAGGATTGATTGGGAATTACAAACCATCACTGCATATTGAATTCCAAGATTGATTTAACATTTAAAAAAAATTGGAAGGTAATAAAAAAGGAAGTTGCAACATTTGAAGAAAATATGAACATTTGAGATTAGCAGTCTCGGAGAATACTTAAAGCAATTGTTTTTAAAGGATTGGATCTAAGATCGAATGAAAAACATGTTAAAAACAAATAACCAACAAAAGAGGATTATCCAAATTGGATATAGATCGACTAATCAATTAATTTGATTAGCAAGTTCTAATACCAATTGTAGGAACCCAGATTCCTCTTAAGTATCAATAAACACAGTAAAATAAATGTGAATGGAAGCAAGAACTGTGTGGTTGATCATGGTTAACAAAATTATTCAAGAAAACGATGAGAATAAGAAATAATCTTGATGAAGTCATATGCATTATTTAGATTTCGAGTAAAGCAGCAAACTCTCAATCTAACAGTATTCTCACAATAATTCTCTATAATGGAGCGTAGTCAAATTTGGCAATCTATCAAGTGATTTTAACCTGAGGAGGATTCCTCCTTATATATGTCCATGCTAAACAGAATCTTTTAAATTATAGGCTTCAAACTCTGACTTCTTGTTCAGCTTCCTCAGCCTTCACGTTCTTTGGAAAGTGGAACAACTTGAGTGTACGTAGCAGATTCTGTTAGGAGTCTTGGAGATAAGTGTGAACAACTTGTTCGCAAACCATAGGATTAGGAAACTCAGAGGCTCTGCATGTATATTGCAGAGGCTCTGTGTGTTGAATGTAGCTTTGCATCAAGTACTTAAGCTTTTCAACGCTTAAGCCTTAATCTTCCTCTAGGTTGAGCACAGGCTCTGTATATGAGACACTTAGCTCTTTGAATAAGAAACAATCTTGAAAAAGTCGTATGCATTATTTAGATTTTGAATAAAGTAGTAAACTTCAATCTAACAGTACTCTCACAAGAATTCTCTATAATTGAGCGTAGTCAAATTTGGCAATCTATCAGGTGATTTTAACCTGAGGAGGATTCCTCCTTATATACGTCCATGCAAAACATAATCTTTTAAATTCTAGGATTCAAACTCTGACTTCTTGTTCAGCTTCCTCAGCCTTCACGTTCCTTGGAAAGTGGAACAAATTGAGTGTACATGGCAGCGTCTGTTAGGAGTCTTGGAGATAAGTGTGAACAACTTGTGCGCAAACCATAGGAGTAGGAGACTCAGTGGCTCTGCATGAATTGTGCAGAGGCTCTGTGTCTTGAATGTAGCTCTGCATCAAGTACTTAAGCTTTTCGACGCTTAAGCCTTGATTTTCCTCTAGGTTGAGCATGGGCTCTGTATATGAGACGCTTAGCTCTTTGAATAATAAATAATCTTGAAGAAGTCGTATGCATTATTTAGATTTCGAATAAAGCAGTAAAACTCAATCTAACAGTACTCTCACAAGAATTCTCTATAGTGGAGCGTAGTCAAATTTGGCAATCTATCAGGTGATTTTAACCTGAGGAGGATTCCTCTTTATATACGTCCATGCAAAACAGAATCTTTTAAATTCTAGGCTTCAAACTCTGACTTCTTGTTCAGCTTCCTTAGCCTCCACGTTCCTTGGAAAGTGGAACAACTTGAGTGTACATGGCAGATTCTGTGAGGAGTCTTGGAGATAATTGTGAACAACTTGTGCACAAACCATAGGAGTAGGAGACTCAGAGGCTCTGCATGTATTGTGCAGACGCTGCTCTGTGTCTTGAATGTAGCTCTACATCAAGTACTTAAGCTTTTCGACGCTAAAGCCTTAATATTCCTTTAGGTTGAGCACGAGCTCTGTATATGAGACGCTTAGCTCTTTGAATAAGAAATATTCTTGAAGAAGTCGTATGCATTATTTAGATTTCAAAAGTTGTAAACTTTCAATCTAATAGTACTCTCACAAAATATCTCTATAATGAAGCATAGTCAAATTTGGCAATCTATCAGGTGATTTTAACCTGAGGAGGATTCTCCTTACATACGTCCATGCTAAATAGAATCTTTTCAATTCTAGGCTTCAAACTCTGACTTCTTGTTCAGCTTCCTCAACCTTTGTGTTCCTTGGAAAATGGAACAACTTGAGTGTATGTGGCAGATTATGTTAGGAGTCTTGGAGATAAGTGTGAACAGTCTTGAATGTAGCTCTGCATCATGTACTTAAGCTTTTCGATGCTTAAGCCTTGATCTTCCTCTAGGTTGAGCACGGGCTCTATATATGAGACGCTTAGCTCTTTGAATAAGAGCTCTGTCTCATAGTATCTTCTGCATAAGAGCTCTTGGTCCAGACTGCTTCAATCGACTAAGCCCTAAATGGCTAGAGTAAGAGACGTTTTACTTACACTTTTAGAAGTGGGGTTCTAACACAACAACAACATATTAAGCCTCAATAGTTGATGTGGACACTGAGTTTTGCTTCTTACTATTCTAACTCATCAACTTTCCACCTAGAAGCTGATGGCCTCCAGTGGTGCTTTTTCTATCAATTTTGCAACCTGCAAAATTACTCTCCGCATAACCAATTAGGTTGAAACCTGACTCCTTGGAATACCAAAGGCCTGGATTAGGAGTTCCCTTCAGATATTTGAAGAAGCACTTTACAGCAATTAGACGGGACTCCTTAGGTTCAGACTGATATTGTGCACACAAACAAGTAGAGTACATAATATATGGATGACTAGTTGTGAGATACAGAAGCGAGTTGATCATTCCTCTATAAACAGTAACATTTACATGTTTTCCATTTGGATCCTTGTTCAGCGAGAGAGAAAGAGCCATTGGTGTTCTCATAGATGAGTTGTTGGTTATATCAAATTTCTTCAACATATCCCTAACATACATACTTTGATTGATAAAGATACCTTTATCTAATTGTTTAATCTAAAGGCATAGAAAGCAAGTAAGTTCTCTCATAATGCTCATCTAATATTCTTTCTTCATGCATTCAGCAAACCAATAACACAAAGAGGGATTAGTGGAACCAAAAATTATATCATCAACATAAATTTGGACTAGAATGGTATAACCCTTGACTTTCCTATGAAATAGAGACTGGTCAATCTTTCCATGGACAAATTTCTCAGAGATGAGAAATAAGGAGAGGGTATCATAACAGGCACGAGGGACATGTTTTAACCCATAAAGAACTTTATCCAATCTATAGACATGATTTGGATGCTTGGGGTTAAGAAAACCTGGAGGTTGTTCAACATAAACGTCCTCCTAAAGTTTTTCATTGATAAAATCGCTCTTTACATCCATTTGAAAGACTTTAAAGTCTCTATGGGTAGCATAGACTAGAAAGAGTCGAATAGTTTTGATTCTAGCTACTAGTACGAAGGTTTCATCATAGTTGATTCCTTACATTTGCCTACATCCCTAAGAAACAAGACGATCCTTGTATCGGGTTACAATTCTTTGTTCATCTAACTTATTGTGATAAACCCACTTGGTGCATATCATAGTTTTGTCAGATGGATGAGAGGCAAACCAGACTTGGTTCCTATCAAACTCAATAAGTTATTCTTGCAACTTATTGTGANCAAACCAGACTTGGTTCCTATCAAACTCAATAAGTTATTCTTGCAACTTATTGTGATAAACCAACTTGGTGCATATCATAGTTTTGTCAGATGGACGAGAGGCAAGCCAGACTTGGTTCCTATCAAACTCAATGAGTTCTTCTTGCATAGCATTGACCCACCTAGGGTCATTGATAGCCTCATTGATCTTCTTGGGTTCAACAAAAGAAAGAAAGTTGACAAAGAGAGATATTATCTAGACTATGTTGTGTCTGAATACTTGTACTTGGATCACCAAGAATTTGATGGATTGGATGGTCTTTCTTCCATCGCTGAGATGGTAGAGGAGTATCTTCTAAGATTGGAAGCTCAAGCATAGAAGATGAGTCATTAGCAATAGATTCTTCAGCAATAGGTTGGATTGCTAAATGAGCCTTAGAGAGTGATTCAGCAACTGATAAAGGTTCAAAAACTGAAGGGGTTTCAGCGACTGAAGGGTTAGTATTTGAAGTAGAAGGGGATAAGTGACCAACAGGAATGGTAGAAATCCCTCAAAGGGATTCAGCTTCATTACTAGTCACATCTGGAATGATAAATGGATCAACATCAGCTTCTGGAGGGTCAGCGTTTGGTTGATTGCTGAAGAACGTTTCAGGTTGTCCATAGTAAGATATCATCTAGTTATCTATCTCTTTGTAATCTTCAAATACGGTTTTAGAGTTAGCTGCTTGAGACTCATCAAAGGTGACATTAATAGATTCCTCTATTGTCTGTCGTCTTTTGTTGAATACTCTGAAGGCTTTGGATATTAAAGAATATCTAAGAAAGATTCTTTCATCAGCTTCGCTTATCGAACATTCCAAGTTGGTCCATATTGTTTAGAATATAACAAGGACAACTAAATATATGAAGAAAGCTAAGAGGAGGCTTTCTGCTATGGAAAAGTTCATAAGTTGTCTTCTTGAATCTGTTGATGATGAATGATCGATTCTGAGTAAAACAAGCAGTGCTGACAGCTTCGGCTTTGAATTGAGTAGGGAGACGAGATTCATTGAGTATTGATAGAGCAACCTCAATCATTGTTCGATTTCTTCTTTTAGCGACCCCATTATGTGGTAGAGTTCTCACAGCTAAGAAGTTGTGTGAGATTCCCTTTTTCACAAAGAAGTTATCTATGGTACTATTTTTAAATTCAGTGCCATGATCACTTCTAATAGACTATACTTTGATGTTGTTCAGTATTTCTTTGCGTTTGACAAATAAAATGATTTCTTTAGGTGCATTACTCTTAGACCTGAGAAAGAAGACCCAAGTGTACCTGTAATACTCATCAACAATGACAATTGCATATTATCTGGACCAAATAAATCCATGTGTATTAGCTGAAAAGAAGAAGTTATTGAAGAGACTTGAAGCTAACATTTATCTTCTTTCTCTTTTTGCATGTTGAGCAAAGAGATTCCTTTGCAAAAAAGTGTTGAGGAAGGCCAGTGACAATATCCTTTCGAGACACCTTATTCAGTGTCTTGAAGTTGGGATGAGAGAGCCGTTTATGCCATAGCCAGTTGATATCTGAAGAGGCTTTAGTGAGAAAACAGTTGTTCTCAGTGAAGGGAGAATCCATGTTGATGACATACACATTCTCTAGATGTGAACTTGTAAGAGCAATCTTGTCATCTTTGTCATAGACATCACATGAGTTCTTAAGAAATTTCACTATGAAATCTTTCTCACACAGCTGACTGATGCTAAGAAGATTGTGTTTAAGTCCTTCAACATATGCAACACGTTTGAAGGTGGTTGCACCGTTGGTTAATATACCAAAGCCCTTGGTATATTCTTTTATGTGTCCTACAAAGGTCACAGAAGGGCCCCTTTCATCCTTGTAGTCAGTAAGCAGGGATTTGCCTCCAGTCATATGTCTTGAGCATCCACTATCAAAATACCAAATGCCTTTGACTTTCTTCACAAGAAAACATATTAAGATTGCTTTGGTACCCATTTCTTAATGGGTCCAGCAGAGTTAGAAGCGATATCCACTGACGTTGAAGACTCAGGGTCAGCAGGTGTCTTCACTAAGCCTAAGGAAGGGGCTTTAGTTGGCTTCTTCACCATATTTGTTTGCAAAACATTGGTGGCAGCTTTCTCCTTGGTTAATTTTTCAGCCTTGGATACTTTCTTTACCTTTGTTGGTGGACCAGATTTGGTAGTTGAATGAAACTTGCTGACAATATGTTGAAGCTTCACCACAGTGTCTACACTTCCTATAGCTGAAAGCATTTTTAGGGCTAGAAGGGTCTGAGAGAATAGAACAGGGACAAGCTCTAAGGATTCCTTTCTCATTTGTTCGAGGAGAAATAGTTGAGGGTTTGGATACCTTGGGTGAAAGATTCACTTTCATCTTTGGCTTAGGGTTTTAAGAGGGTTCAGATACCTTGGTCCTTGAAGAAGAAGGTTTACAAGCTGAAGGTTTAGATATAGGTCTCTTTGACTTGTTAGCCTTCTTGGGAAGAGTAGCGATGGCAATGGCTTTACCTTTGTCTTTGCATCTTAAACTCGAGGGAGTTCCTTCAAGATGACTCTCGATGGAAGAGTACTGAGAGGAAGAGGTGTCAGGAATAGAAGAGACAAAAGTACCAAACTTCAACATGGACTTGTCAGTGACACATTCTTCTTGAACATAAGAAAATCCTATACCACTCTTCATCTTGGAAGGGATCTGAGCATTGATGATCTTAGAGGCCTTGATGGAGGCTTTCCACCACCCTTCAATGGTAGCCTTCTCAGCCTTGAGTTCAGCAATAGATTTCTCACGCTCAACGATAGCCTGCTCACGTTTGATGCTTATGGTTTGGCTTACAATGACCTGATCCTAAAGATTTTCTTCAATCTTAGTCATCTCTTTGATCTTTGAATGACATTTCTCTAATTGTTCTTGAAGATTAAGATTAAGCTTTTCAGATTTGGACTTTCCATTCAGGGTATTGTAAAGTTCAACCGTCAGCGTATCTAGTGCAAATAGGCTATCAGAAGAAGTAGAGGGTTCATTTAGGGAACATGCCTGAGCAGAAGTAAAAGACGAGGGATCACTGGAGAATAATGCCTCTGATGATTCATCTTTGACATCCTTGGCCATTAGACAGAGGTAGGCCATATCTTCCTCGTCAGAGGATGATTTTTCAGAAGAATCAGCCCAGTCATGCTCTTCAGCAACAAGACCTTTGCCTTTACTCTGAAGATTCTTCATCTTCTTGTACTTCTCCTTCAGTTTTAGGTATTTATTATATTTAAATCTAAGGGAGGATGGGGGCTTAGAGTATGGCATCACATTCTTTTTGGACATGCATTCACTAGCAAAGTGACCTTTGCGATGGCAATTGTAGCAGATCGATGAAGCCTTGTCAATGGGGTTTGACTTTGGCTTTTCAGTTAAGCTCAGCATCTGACAAGCGCTCCGTGTTAGAAGGATCTAACTTAGTGATAGATTTAGAAGAAATAGAAGGCTCACCTTAATGGCTATCAATGGAGAGATTTTCATTTCCTTGGAGTGTTCAAGAAGATTCTACTTCAGCTGATGGGATTGTTCATGATTAAGCAATATCCCATAAATGATATTGAGATAGAGGGTGGACATGTCTTTGGACATCTTGAGACACATCGTATAATGATGTCATGATTTTGGGAAACATTCAAGGAATTTTATCAGTGTCTCTGAGTTGGAATTTTCTCTTCCAATTGTCCTCAAATTGATAAGAAGACAATTAAAATATTGATGTACTTCAGACAACATTTCGGTCTTTCCACAAAGAAAACTTTCATACTCTCTTACTAGATAAATCTTCCTTGATTCTTGTACTTCACAAGTACCTTCATATTGAACATTTAAAGTGTCCCACATGGTTTTCGAGGTGTTAAGCTTCATCATTGCGTTATATACCTCGTTAGGAAGAGCCATGGCTATTAAAGACCTCGCACGAGTGTCTAAATCCATCAACTTCTTGTCTTCATCACTCCATTGATGAAGAAGCTTAGGAATCTATCATTCAGGAACCACGGCAGTCGTAGTAGTAGCAGGAATTGCTGGAAAGATAGTGGATGGAACATAAGGTCCACTCTCTATATAGTACGGGATCTCAGTATCCATACCTTCCAAGAATAAAGAAATTTGATTCTGGATAGTTGTCTCTGATGAAACGGGGAAGTTTGGCAAGAGGATCCATTATCGTGAAGAATCTTTAGCGTAAAGGAAAAGATAATCTTTGTGTTGTATTGTTGTTTAATTATCTTTTCTTTTTTAGATAATTTAATAGGAATAAATTATCTAAAGAAGAAAAGATAATTAAACAACAATACAACACAAAAAGCAAACACTGCTCTAATACCATTGTTGATCCCAGCTGGATCTACAAGAGTTATAGGTAATCAGTTTGTAGAAGGGGGGATGAATACAAACACAAAAACTTTCACTTTTAAAAATTTGTGTGTCCCACTACAATGATCAATCTTCATTAAGCTCCATAAATCTTCAACAATAATGGTAGATTACAGATATGAACATTAAGAACATGTAGAAGAAGTTGAGAGAAAAAGTAAATGCATCCAAATGTAGTCAAACTCTCTTTACGTAACAGATTTTACAATAATGCTCCCCTTCTTTAAAATTAAAAGACAAATACCCTATTTATAGGGTCAAACCTCTAAACACAAGTCAAAGTCAAACCTGCCAAAGAAAAGTCAAACACGATGACTTTTACAATTATAGACAATATTTAACTTTCAAGACGAATACAATTTAATACTGATTTTCAGTCCTAACATTCTYCCCCTTTGTATTCAGACTTGAAAGAAATTCTGCACTTTGAGTCTTGTTTGAACTTTGAAACATTAAGCACATTATGTCTTCTTCAAAAGAATTCTTCAACTTGAAATCTTTAAGCAATCAACTGTTGAGAAAGATCTTCTAGCATTCTCCCCCTCGAATGTAGAACATTGATGATCTTCTCTTTTGACAATGTAGAACAGTATCAACCAAAACAATGTACAAGATATGATCTTCAAAGAATCTTTAGAATTAATCTTCAGTAAACTGTTGTAAAGATGATCTTCACATTCAACATCTCTCAGTCATTGTAGCACACGAATAATCTTTCTGTAATTATCTTCAGTCGCACTTCTTCTTTTGAGTCTTTTG
>NW_020201347.1:56605-63978 GCF_001531365.2 Cynara cardunculus var. scolymus
ATATTATTTCTTTAAAGCACAATGATCAGATAAAAAAATTGATCAAAAAATTTGGCTTTAAGCACAATTAACGAAAGAATGATGCGACAACGATTCGATTATTCGATATATACGAGAGAAATTAATGAAGATCTGTAAGAACAAGTATACAGATTTTGTTAGTCAAAAAATTATCAAATGTATATCAATCAATGTAAAAAAAATATCAGAAAACAAAATTGAATACAAACGAGTGTATTATCACCGAAAAAGATTTTCGTATAAGAGACGTGATAATAACATTTTGAAGAATAGCTGAAACAGGTATTGAAGTTATGTACGACAAGAAATTACACAAGTAAAATCTCAGGAAATACCTGTTCAGAGAATGTACTCGTTTCAAAAAACATTTCCATTTCCAAAAAACATTTAGTCAAAATTTCTAGAGACTCCCCCTAGAAAACATATTTAAGTAATGATTCAATTGAGCTCAAAAAAATAAAAAAATTTAAGAAAACATTTTAAGTATGGGTTCTAAACTGAGTGTTTAGAAACCACACACGGTAAAGCATGGGTCCTGAACTGAAATGTTCAGAAGGCTCGTTTGGATTAAATTACAACTCCCCCTGCAATGGTGTATCACTGAAATGATATTTTGATCAGCACAAAATTGACACACCTGCAAAACCAGATTAAGTAGATTTTGGTACCCAAATGAACTTAGGTCCTATTTTGTTAGTATCAGGTTGGGGTATGTTGTAATTACCAAACCATTTATTTCTATAAGGTATTTTCTTTTCAGCACTATTAATAGGATGATTATATAAAAAATATGACTCATGCCAGTTATTATAATCATACCTTTTCTTACCTTTCCAGTTATTCTGATAACTGTTATCTCCATGCCACCTGTTGAACCTTTTGTTATTGACAAAATTATTGGTTCTGCATGTTGAGCACATAATCCTTCTCTTGCTAAGATTGATCAGATCATTAGTGGATTTCACAATGCAADRAAGATTGTTAGTAACAACAGGTGTATGAGATAAAACAGATTCAGCTTTATTAACACAAATGCTTTTAATCTTTGAAGAATAATTGGGTGATCCAATGACATATCCTTGATAATACTGATTAGAACGAGAATAGTTCTTAGAAACATTAGATTTAGGACTACTTGAATAACTGTTCGAATMDGAACAATTATAAAAGCTGGTTTTACACTGTGATTGAGAACCGGTTGGGCTTTTAGCACACGAAAAGTCTTTGACTATTTGTAAAAGCTGGTCTCTTTCAACAGTAACTAAATCATATTTCTTTTTCAGTTCAGTTCTCATGTTCAATTCAGTTTCAAGGTCTGTCTTTAGATCAGACAATTTCTTTACAGTATCCAAAAACTTACCTTCTAAGTCCTTCTTTGACTTTTCAAAAAATAACCGTTCTTTCTCAAATTCCTTTCTCTCTTCGTCTGAACTTTCCTTCTCATTTTCTGAAGCAATGTCAAGCCATTTCTTTTTCTCAGTAAGCTCTTTGGCAATTGCAGCATGTTTCTTGACAGTGTTTTTCTTCTCAAAAAACAAACACTCTATTCTCTTCATCTAATTCTTTCTTTTTCTGAACAATGCTATCCGACAATTCCAAATTCTTTCTTTGACATGCATCTTCATACTCTTTTTTCTCTTTATCAAACTTGGATCGTTCGAAGATGATAACTTGTTCAAAATCTGATATTTGTTTTGAAAGCAAAGTGACATTAAGCTCTAATGTTTTTATCTTGCTTTCAAACATTTTTCTTTCAGCATCAAATCTCTTTTCAGTTTCTAAAACTTTTTCTTTCTTGAAATCCAGTAACTTCCTTACATCAAACAATTCACTTTCAGATCTATGCATTATAGTTGTTAAGTCCTCAATCTGTTTGTTTAACCTAACTGTCTCTTCTGGATCAGCACAAGTTTTCATCAGATCACTCAGCTTTTCTTGCAAAACTCTCTTTTCTTCTTTCTCTCTCTCAAGATAGCTAGTCAGAAGAGTTGTCCATGATATATTCTTATTAAGCGTAGAATATAGTTTATTGTACTTCTTTGTAAGCTCTCTGTAATCTCTCTCGTACTGAGCTGCCATTTAAAAAAATTGATTGATCAGATATAGGATCTATGCAGTGAAATCAGTAAAAGAAATCAGGAACAATTAAGCTCAAAAGGAAATAACAGAAAACACAAAAACTATTGAGAAATAAGAAAATAGACGAAAAACTGTCAAATATCAGTAAAAACAGTCAAAACTGTTGAAAACAGTCAAAGACAGTTAAAACTGATGAAAAACAGTTTAGGCGATGGAAAATAGTTCAACGATTCTCAAACAGTTTAAACACACACAAAACAGATAAACGAAAATGATCCCAAAAAAATACAATCTAAACTAAAATTAAAACTCAAAACCAAAAACACAACAAATATAAGCCCAAGATGAAAATAAAAGTCCAAGTCCAAAATAATTACAACTCAGAAAACAACTCACGTTTGTTAGAAAACCAAAAACAGCACCAATACAGATTATTCAATCAATACAAAATATTCAATCAATACAAAAAACTTGATGCAGTTCTTTACCACAAACTCTGCTTATTTTCACAAACTCTCTGAGAGATTCCAATCTAGTGAAATGAACAGACAAGAGTTAATTCCACTTCCTGTGAACTTCAAGACAATGTTAATGAAAGAGTAACTTCCTGCTACTTCCTGCTGCAGTGTTTGGAAAATCTGAAAAACCACCTCAAGTCTCAAATCCTTAAAGGAACAACAAGAACAAACAGTTGCAGAACAAACAGCTTCAAATGGGTCTGGTAATGCAGCTGCTGTTGAAATAGAGATGAATTATGTATGATCTTCAGCAGCCGTTAATTGGTTCACCATCAAAGGATATTTACAAAATTGTAAAACCTGTGTGGACAAACAGGTGATTAATCACTCTAAACAAACCAAACTATTTTCCACAGAGTCAAACACAAAATTAACATCATAAGTGTATCATACTACAGCTAGTTAAGAATCAAGAATACTCGAATCAGCTGCTAAAACTATAATAACAAGAAACTCATCACCAGCAAGTATTGTCATCACAGCAACAACATTTAGCAATTCCACTTTCACTTCACTGTGTGATGAAACAAGAAACAGGTTCAGTGAGCAATGAACAAATAGTCCAAACTGCTCAACAAACATATTTTAAACTGTTCAAATCTCAAAGTCCTTATCCTTTCACTAGTCCACTCAACACAGTATCCTAAACCTGTTGTATATTGCTAAACCACCTCACTGCAGAAACTGTTAAAAAACAAAGAAATTTGAAGTATTCTTTTGCATTTTCCATTGAAAGTACAACAGCCAAACTCTCGATGACCCTGAAGGATTTTATTGTGTATGATGATCGTGAGGGAACAGAAGAATTTAATACAACAGCTTCAAGTTAAAAAGGCTATTTTAAAACAGTCAAGACTGCACACTAAATCTCTCTTAAACAGCTCAAAACTAACAGTAAACCACACACTGCATGATCAAGAAATTAGATCACCAAATAGACTCCAATAACAAACACAGAACCTGTGCAAGAAACTAAATATGTGTATGGCTTGTACAATAAACCTGTGTAAGAATCTGTATATACAACTGTGGATTTAAATCTGATATTAAATCTGTGTATGGCTTGAACAGCTATACACTGTTGCTTTTGTTCCCTTCTCAGATTGCTGTCACAACTAGAGATTAAATCATCCAACCAATCACCAAGGCTGCATTCACCAAGGCTGTCACAACTAGAGATTGTTGTCCACTGTGTACTACTGCATTCACCAAGGTTGTTCTTTCTTGATTAAATCATCTAATCAATCAAGCAGTTCCTTTTCTTTAATCTCAAGGTTCTTTCTAATTGACTCTGCTTGTTCCTCCTTCACAATTGTGCTATGGACTAACATTAGAGTCCAAATAAACAGCCAACAAATTTATGGAGAGGCTCTAATGTACCACTGGTGAGAAGACCAAATTGGATATAGTTGTGTATAAAACGAACAAACAGCAGGAACTTTATACAATGTAATGAATGAACAAATTATCGTACTAACCTGTCAAGATCAAAAACCAGCACCTTGTTTTGCAATGAACCGAACAATGTAATGAATGGTAAAACCGAACAAGAAAGATGGTCTGTGATTTATACAGTTCTTCAAATCAAATCAAAAATCAATCACTGTTCTGTAATCGAGCAAACTGAGCGATTTACAAAATTAGAACAAGAAACAGTGAGCGATAAAGAATCCGGGTGAAATGAATTGAACGATTTAATAAATCAGATACCTAGATGCACAAATTACCAAGTCCTAAATCGGTTGATAAGTGTGAGCGATTTACTTGAGCGATTTAGAATCTGATCAATCCAATCGATTTACCAATCTATCCGGTTAAGAGTTGTGCGACGAAAACCGTAAATCGATCAAGGTATCTGCGATTTATCAAATCAGATCAAGAAGTCATCTTAAATCTTGGAGAGTTGGATTGAGCGATTAAGAATCCGGTCACGAGTTGATCGAATCCGGACACTTATCCGGTCAAGAATTGTACGATTAAGTCAGCGATTTAAAGAAATCCGCTCAAGATGTATGCGGATAACTCTCTAATCCGTTCAAGACAGTGAATATTGCTTACCTCATGATTTAAATTGGATGAACTTCACAGATTAACAGAAAGCAACGAGGAGAAGACTGTGATTTGAATATCGCTTACCTTTTGATCATACACGAACCTTGCGATATGAAGAACCTGATGAAAATGAAATAAACATATACCAAGTCTGTTGGGCTTAATCCAAAATGGGCTGAGATGATAATATTCAGCGATTTAGACTGATGGGCTTTGAAATTTTGAGCGATTTAACACAAAATTAATCAAATTAAAATTCAAAAACAGATCAAAAACTATCAAAAACACGAAAACAAAAAAAATTAAAAAATGGATCAAAAAACACTGAGTTTAAAAAAAATAAGAACACGAAAAAAAATTAAAAACACTAAAACCGATTAAATCTTGATATGTAATGATCAAATCACAAATTTTTGTGAATAACAAATATTCACAATTCAATTACGAGCATTTTGATCACGATTTAAACACAAAAACACGAAATCTTTTAAAAAAATGGGATCAAACTCAAAAATATTTAAGAACACAACGAAGAACACAAAAAAAATCTTCAAAAATTCGAAAAAAAATCTTCAAAAACATGATTTCTTATCTGATTTCGTGCACTCCAGCTCTGATACCAATTGTGTATCCCACTACAATGATCAATCTTCATTAAGCTCCATAAATCTTCAACAATAATGGCAGATTACAGATATGAACATTAAGAACATGTAGGAGAAGTTGAAAGAAAAAGTCAATGCATCCAAATGTAGTCAAACTCTCTTTACGTAACAGATTTTACAATAATGCTCCCCCTTCTTTAAAATTAAAAGACAAATACCCTATTTATAGGGTCAAACCTCTAAACACAAGTCAAAGTCAAACCTGCCTAAGAAAAGTCAAACACGATGACTTTTACAATTACAGACAATATTTAAATTTCAAGATGAATACAATTTAATACTGATTTTCAGTCGTAACAAAATTATATATTGATAAAGAAGATCAATACAAATTTTACAGATTGTTTGCGGAAGAGATAAGGTAAAGAACCTATCTAAACAATCTAAGATACACACAATTACAAATAGCAAAGAGAAAAGATTTGCTACAAGAAATAATAAAAAGAATAAAAGTGCTCTTCACTTGTTCAAAGTGGTTCTTTCTCATAGATAGAGAGTAGTGAGAAAAGTAACTTATTGGGTAAGTTCTTAGTGAAGAAGAATGATAACTGATAAGAGAGCACTCAGTTATTTTTACATATTGCATTAAATGCAATTCATAAGGTACAAAGCACATGTCAAGCTTTTTGGAGGAAAGCTTATTCTTTGCTACAGTAACCAGTCCTTTTGGTTGTATATGAGCAGTCCTCTTTTCATAAAGTAGGTAAGCACTATAGAGTCAACGGAGTGGCTCCGTACTGTACTATACTCTACAAAAGGTATTGGTTTGTCCTATTTGATTGTTGAATACTGGAATGACGCTGAAAGGTCTCTTCAGTATTCGTTGAAACTTACACAGACTTCACACATATGTAGACGAGCTTGTAATCACCGAATACCGTTTCAGATCATGAATTTGCTGGTCTATAATATTGAGTTTTTGTCTTCGAAATTGCTGAAGGATTTGTGCCATGAGTTTTGTCTTCTTGAAGTATAACAGTCTCTGAAGGAATTACAATATCCGTTCAGTGATCACTGAACATACTTAGTGATGATCGCTGAAACATAATAACAGAACGCATTTCTAATAATATCAAGTCTTATTCCTATTTTGGTATTTTGAATAGAAATACCTAAAAATAACACCAATGCTAAAAGAATCGACCTGATCCAAATCATAATCTATATACTTCGATAGGTAAAAGGGATCATCATCAAATCAATGAGAGATATGATCAATAGAAGGATATGTGTTTCAATTAAACTTCGTGTTATTGATTCGAAAATATCTTTTGGATTTGTGTTTATTTTTGGATTGGAACAAGTTTTTTGTGGTCATTTAAAATGTGTTTAATATGTGTTTTAGATTGGATTGGATTTGTGTTTATTTTTGGTTTGCCTATTTAATATATGTGTTTCTCATGTGTTTAATATGTGTTTCAAGGTAATATATGGATTTTGAGGAAGAACATTTTCTAGTTATGATCATCTATTGGTATTGGAAATATAAACTTTCATCAAGAATAGAACGAATAAGAGATAACACTTCTGCCTTAACTCGATATGCATATACACTAGATTTGTTAGGCGGATCAAATATACAATGCATTGTGTTAGCTCTCATCTTTTAATGTAAAAGTATCGAAAAAGTAACACAGCAAGTTTTGCCAGAAGATAATCTGTCAAAGAAGACCGCAGAGGACATTCAACAAGAAGCCCAACGTACTTCAGGTGACAGAGCTTCTGTCTCTATTCACAGAGACTCTGGAACTTGTCCACTGAATAGACCCTGTTTCAAGACAAAGACGACAGAACCTCTGTCGTGTCTCACAAAGGGTCTGCAGCTGGTCTTATGTGCGGATCTCTTTTAACTCGTTTTTCTTAGGTTTATTAGCTGCTCGTGCTGAACAAGTGATCTTGTCTGTAATATGCTTTATTTGAACGGCTTAGATTAAATTGTACGTCTAGGTCTGTCATTGCAGTTATTTGCTTGTATAAAAGCAGCTTTAGGCCTTTGTAATTCGGTGTGCTTCCATTTTGTAATTGTCGACATTTTCTA
>NW_020201347.1:65318-66659 GCF_001531365.2 Cynara cardunculus var. scolymus
GTGGCAAACCTGGTCACTTCGCTGCAGATTGCTGGTCCGCGGGACCAAGAGCTTCGCAGAGGGGTCCGAAGGACGCAACCTTCTACAAAAAGAAGGCTGAGTACTATCAACAAAAGTCATTACTAGCTCAATCTAGTGAGCTAGTCACAGATGAATCCTCTGATGATGATGATGAGCAGAAGGGTCTTCTCGCATGGGAAGACTCAGACACAGAGGATGAATACTTCTGTGGAATGGCAGATGTTGAAAAAGACTCAACTGTGAGAAATGACCAAGAGGTATCTACTTCTTCTATTTACTTTGATTTCTTCACAGAGATTATTGAAAATCTTGATCAATGTCACTTAGAGCATCATGATTCCAAAGAAAAAATTTCAGCTTGTGAAAAAGAAGTCAAGTTGCTCACAGAAGAGAGAAATYGCTTTTTTAAAATGTTTGAAGAACAGCGAACCAAGTTTTTAAATCTTGAAATTTCTTCCAAACAACAGCTCGCCAAGGCTGAAAAGGATTTAAAATTAAAAGTGGAAGAGTTGAGGCAAATGGAGCATGAGAAATGCAATGCTACTTCTGTGAAGGAGTTCTTTAAAAAAGAAAGGGAATTTTTACATCAAGACGTGCTGGACAGAGAGCTMAAAATAAAGAAATTTCAAGAGGCTCAAAACGTTTATAAAAAGATAAAGGTCAACTTGGGCAGAAGAGGTCTAGGTTTCTCAGAGGTTGACAATAAACCCGTTTTTATATCTAACAAAACTCTTGAGAACACCTTTAAATCCTCCAATAATTTGAAAAGCAAAGTTTTAAAAAYTAAGCYYAGTTTCAAGAGGAGAAAAATGTTGGTTGAACCAAAAACTAAACCGTTTTTATCTTTTGAAAATATAGCTTACGAAGACTACATTGACTCCTTCTCACCTTCTGCAAAGAAGGAYTTYATTCAAAGAAAATTTTTGAGACAGGATCAAATAGGAACTTTTAAGTTTGGCMAACCAGAATCTCAAGAAAATTGTTCCTTTGGAAAACCTCTTGAAAGAAAGTTGTCAGCAGAGGCTCTGGAATTCTTTCCATCTTTCATTACATAGCCCTCTGTAACTGAGTCTCCCTTTGAAAAAATTTACAACTCCAAGCTCTCTGAAACAGTTGCTCCTAAGCATGTAAATGCCTCAGATCATAAAGTCAATCCCACACAGGTTGTAGAGACTTCCAATGTTCTTGAGAAATGTACGAAAGTAACTCCACAGCACAGTAACTCTCAAAGCTCTATTTCCGAGACACGAAAATCTAAGTACACTTGGCAACAAAAAGGAAAATGGCTTTTATCTCACAAGTCTTCTGTTGCAGTAATTG
>NW_020201348.1:0-1069 GCF_001531365.2 Cynara cardunculus var. scolymus
AAGAGTGCAATAGCAATCTTAGCCAATCCTGTTCAACACTCTAAGACAAAACATATATACATAAGGTACCATTTTCTTAAACATCAAGTTGAGGAAGGTAACGTCGAATTATATTTTGTCAAATCTGAATTTCAATTGGCTGACCGTTTTACAAAAGCCTTAGATGAGAAAAGATTTAATTTTCTTTTGGAGAAAATTGGAATGCCAGGTCCAGAGTCTTAGGTGGTGGTAGTCTTAATTCTTTATTCATTTTGTACATATATTTTCTTTTAAATTTAATTTTGTGAATAATTTAAATTTCTTGAATAATTTTTCACTTGATTCTTTAGTCTGCAGGATTAACCAAGCAGAGGCTTGCATGGTTCAAGGGGGAGTTTGTGTTTTAAAAGGATAAAACCTTTTGAAGAATAAAATGTTTTAAGTTCACAAAACCTCTGTGACTGCTTACAGAGGCTCTTTGAACGGATCTTCTGTGAACACTTCTTCTTAAGGATATTAAAATGGTTTTTATTCAAGGGGGAGCCAAGGAAGCTGGCTCAGAGGGGGAGTTTACAAAACAAAATTAAAATCACAGAAGGTGCAAAAACGTTTGAAGTATTTCGTTCTCAGAGGTCATCTCATCAGAACCTCTGGCGCTTCTAACAAAGGCTCTGTGAGTTAAGCTGAGCAAATACTCATCTCTCTGTGGATTTTTTAAAACCGTTTAGGTAAAAAGGTGTAACACTTATAAGAAGACCCGACACATATCACAGAGGCTTTGTAACCCTTAGGCCTCTGACAGAACTCTATTAGTAGTTCTTGTCTATTGATATGGTGTGCGTGGTTCTATCAATAAGGGTAAAAACAAACACGCGCGTGTCAGAAAAAGGAAGTGCACGTCATCAATCGTGCGTCTTCCCAATACGGCGTGTCACACTTTTTTGAACCGTTTCACCCAAATCCACTCATCACACGACCTTTCGTACAGCAGACGGTTCAATTTTGAATTTCCTTACCTATAAATACCCTCCTTCCCCCCAAATTAAAACCTTACGCTCTCAAAAACCTCTCAAACACACAGACGAACCTG
>NW_020201348.1:2624-6772 GCF_001531365.2 Cynara cardunculus var. scolymus
CGTAAGATGGTCATCAACGTCTCCCCAACAGAACAAATTCAGGATGTTCTGTCGAATGTCCAGAAGGAGTTCAGGGCACCAATTGATCAATCTCAGTCGGGGACAGAAGTCATCCTAGATGACGAAGAAGAAGAGGTAGAGGAGTTAGGTGAGGGCGCAAAAGATGCCGAAGGTACACATCCCAGCCCACCTCTTAGTGCAACCCACATTCCTAGAGGCCCTGTTCTAGAGGGAACCTCTATTGAAGAAGGCACGCACTTGCCGAACCCAAACCAGCGTATCGCCGCAGAGGACAATCTTTCGCCCTCTGTGGATCGCACGTCTGGGAAACCACAACATACTCCTTCACCTTCTCAAAAGGGTGAAGGTTTTACCAAAAGAGTCCAATCGCCCAAGGACTCGACAGTACCCCCAGAGACATTTGTTGTCTCTTTACAGAGTGATAAACCAAAAAGTGCTTCAGAGGCACAGGTGAGAACCACAGAGTCAGAAGGTCTAGAACACCTTCTGTCTCCACTAGATCAAAATGTCAGGTTAGGCTCTGAAACTACCGGACACGAGATCTACAGAACACCGTTAGGCTCTCCTAAAGGAGATGTGCGAGGATACGGTGGAAGTCCCCGAGCAGGCTACGAAATGCCAGTCGCTGAGGGCGCCTCAAGCTCCAAGGCCAAAGGAAAAGTGTTGGTTCGAGTTCCCAGAACGATTATGTGACAAAGGGGGAACTTAACTCCTTTGCCACAGAGTTGTTCAAAAAGATGTACGAGTTGCAAAGCTTTTTCATCTCACGTTCGCAGCCACAAGATCTATCACCGCTTACAGAGGCTTTGAAGGAGTTATCTAGCCACCACTGCAGAGTTGAAGTCAACATTGATAACCCTTCAGAGCTCTGTCATTAAGAAGGATGATTTGAAAGAGGCCTTCCAAGTGATGTCACTCAACCCCTCCTCCATCAAAACGCTCAAGGACGAACTCACAGAGATGGCCGCCAAGTTTGCAGCTGATTTCGTCTCTGCAGGCTACACGAACTACTAACATTCAGAGATGAAATCAAGGAAATGTTCTCCTCTGCAGTGACCTATGGTATCTACTCGTCAACCTCAAGGGAAAACATCAATCACTTGGCTACTCGCAGAGAGCTGGACGCTATGGTGGATGCCCTAGGGGATTCTGTGATCGGCCATCTCAGAGCACTTAAAATGGAGATCCTCACATCCAACGATCTCATCAAAGACTGCACCTCCAAGCTCGTAAAGGAAGGTGACCTCCTTCGTGCAGAAGTCCTCAGCACCGTCTCCAAACTAAAATGGGCCACAGAACTTGATGTGATGAATGCCTCTATGGGTGCCGAGAAGGTGATAGAGAAAATGTACAAGGCGGCCACTATGATTCTGCGTCATTTGAGGAGGGCTCCCCTAACTTCATGCAAGGCTGATGCCATCCAGAGCCATGACGATCATAAGGGTGATGATGATCGTCATGAGAGGGAGAAGAAGGAGGAAAAGAAGAAGGCCAAGGCCCCAGAATCTAAGAAGAAGACATCCGCCAGAGCACCTGCCAGAGGTGTAAAGATTGGAGAGTGTACAGCCGCTGACAAAGGCAAGAAAAAGGCTGCAGAGCCTAAAGGCAAGGGAAAGGCCAAAGCTGAAGAATCTTCAAAGAAATGGTCTTCATCGAGCACAGGAACTCCAGAGCCAATTAATGAAGAAAAATATGCTGATGACCCTGAGCTCCTCAAAGTATTGAAGATTTCTCTGGCAGAGGCTCAAACTAAGAAGGGCAGAGTGCCTATGCACCACAGAGAAGGCGAGGCCACAACATCCTTTTTCCCACAAGTCCAAACAACGTCCATGGGTACGTTTGATGCCCTGCAAGGAACCGTTAAGCCCATCCTTGCAGAGGGATCGACCCAGAGGCTGATTCTGCAAGAAGAAGAAGAAGAACAGAAGATGCCAGAGTGTACAGCGGAAGGACGGGTCTCTGAAATTCTTGAATCTATGAGCAAGATTCCAACGCAAAACGTTTGCATAGAGCCTGTCACTACCCCAGAAGGAATTCTTCTTTGGAAGTACTCTGTAACAGACACAGAGCCACCCTATGACCCAGAGCTCATTGATATCCCCTCTGCCATAGCCAAATTCCACTTCTCCAGGTTAACAAGGCCTCGTGAGCAGGTCTTCTCGCGCCACATGATCACTTCTTTGGTGACAATCTCACCAAGGACTCTGTTAAAGAAGAYCRTGCTTTACTCACAGTACGTTGTAAGGAGAGAAGACGACAACATCTACACGTTCACTGATGCAGATCTTCATAAACTCTGTGTGTATGATGTCATATATATGCACAAGATCTTTAACATCTACATCGAGAGGAGGAAAACATACCAAATTTCTCTCAAGCGGCTGATTGAAGTTATGCGTGCGCAAGTGATGTATTATAGCCAGAAGGATTTTGAGTTGGCCATGAGATTAGCACAGAAGAATTTAAAGATCACTCCTCCTTACAGCAAGCCTAATTTGGTGTCTAGGTACTATCCAAACACCATTCTACACAATCCCGTTTTTGGGTTTGTGTATTTGGACAAGGATGAGCTACTAAGATTATTCGACCCAACAGAAGCTCACAAGTATTCATCAGAGACGTTGGACTGGATCTTCAAGTGTTCAGTGGCAGAGGTGGATAGAAGACATTACAGGGTTGGTGAAGTGTCTCCTCTTTTGCATGCAATTAAAGCTCAAATCAACTTCAGAGAGTTCATCTTCAATGTCTACAGAACAATCAAGTTAGATTTTGTTTACGCAGTAGACGACTTCCCAGAGTCTATGGTTTAATTCTCTTCTGTTCCAAAACCCAGCCTATGCTTCAATTTTTGTCATTTAAGTTTTGTAATTCTCTACATTGTAATTCCTTTCAATGTAATTGTAAACCTTTCAGAGGATGATGTTTTATCACCTC
The DNA here is from genome assembly GCF_001531365.2 of Cynara cardunculus var. scolymus. Taxonomy (NCBI): domain Eukaryota; kingdom Viridiplantae; phylum Streptophyta; class Magnoliopsida; order Asterales; family Asteraceae; genus Cynara; species Cynara cardunculus. The sequence goes on from NW_020201348.1 coordinate 5,580, forward strand.
TTGTTTTAATTTCAATCAAGTCATGTCCTTGCACTTAAAGTTCAATTTTTACTTTTTCATACTTAGGGGGAGATTGTTAGCTCTCATTTCTTTAAATGTAAAAGTATGGAAAAAGTAATACTGTAAGGGTTGACAGAAGATGATCTGTCACAGAAGACCACAGAGGACCAATAGCAGAAGATGCTCAAGTGTACAAGTCCCAAGTGACAGAACCTCTGTCATGTCTCACAGAGGTTCTGGAAACTGGTCCTCTGGAAAGACAATGCTTCAAGAGAAAGACGACAGAACCTCTGTCGTGTCTCACAGAGGTTCTAGAAGATTTCCTCTACGTCAAGTGTGCTCTCAAGTTATATCCAGCAGAGCCTCTGTGATGTCTTACAGAGGGTCGGCAGCATGTCTTCTGTCTAGATCTTCTTTAGCTGTTTTACTTAGGTCTTTTAGCTGCTCGTGCTTATCACGTGTTCTTGTCTGTAACTTATTTTGATCGAATGGCTTAGATTAAATGACTTTAGGTCGTGTTAGAAAACGGTTATTAGCTTGTATAAATAGCAGCGTAGGCCCTTGTATTTCAGCGCGCTTTAGTATTGTAATTGTTAATATTTTCATCTATTGAAAATCATTTGAAGCTCTCTCTCTTGTGTTCATCATTAATCTTCATTTGTGTTTATTGCTTTCTACTTTGGTTGATTATTATTATTTCCGCTGCATTCTCACTGTTAAACAGATCATCCAAGTAAGTAATCTTTACCAAGAATCTGAGTTAATCGATCCAACAATGGGTCCATGTACACTCATTGGGTATATGGGCCTATTTAGTTGTAATCGAGTCATTTGGATCAAAATGACAATAAATGGGTCATAATTAATCTGATTAGACCCTAGTAGGTTAATAGGTCCATTTACCCGTAAGGATTCTAATTGGCCCAAAATGACACTAATTGGGTCTTTTTTAGTTTGATCAGATCTTAATGGGTATGAATAACTAAATTTGTCAGAATTAGTCTAATCAGACATTAATTGGAGTGATTGAGGGTCTGTTTGGTGGTAGTGGATATGATTGGCTTAATTCTCGTTAAAAATCCGATTGAGTCAAAATGACACCAACTAGGTCAGAAATAGTCTCATTAGACCCTGATGCGTTTAATGGGGCCCTTTCTTCGTAACGAGTCTAATTGGGTCAAAATGACACTAAA
>NW_020201348.1:7283-11693 GCF_001531365.2 Cynara cardunculus var. scolymus
TAATGGGGCCCTTTCTTCGTAACGAGTCTAATTGGGTCAAAATGACACTAAAAGGGTCATAGTTAGGCTAACTAGTTGTTAATACGACTAGTTGGGTAGAATGTGTCTTAAGTGTCCTTGATGGGTCCATGTACACTCATTGGGTATATGGGCCTATTTAGTTGTAATCGAGTCATTTGGATCAAAATAACAATAAATGGGTCATAATTAATCTGATTAGACCCTAGTAGGTTAGTAGGCCCATTTACTCGTAAGGATTCTAATTAGCCCAAAATGATAGTAATTGGGTCATTTTTTGTTTGATCAGATCTTAATGGGTATGAATATCTAAATTCGTCAGAATTAGTCTAATCAGACATTAATTGGAGTAATTGAGTGTCCATTTGGTGTTAGTGGATATAATTGGCCTATTTCTCCTTAAGAAGTCCAATTGGGTCAACACACCTCAAGCTAGGTCATAATTAGTCTTTTTATACCCTAATGGGTCTGATGGGCCCAATTCTCCATACGGAGTCTAATTGGGTCAAAATGACCCTAAATGGGAAATATTTGGTTTGTTCAGACCTTAATGGTTATTATGGGCTTGTTTCTCCTATTCGAGTCTAATTGAGCCATAATGGTACTAAATGGTTTAAAATGAGTATAATCAGACGTTAATGGGAGTAATTGAGGCGGAATGGGTCTTAACGGTCCTTAGTGGGTCGAAATGGTGGTAGTGGATATGATGGGCCTAATTCTCGTAAAAAAGTCCGATTGAGTCAAAATGACACCAACTAGGTCATAAATAGTCTCATTAGACCCTGATGCGTTNATAGTCTCATTAGACCCTGATGCGTTTAATGGGGCCCTTTCTTCGTAACGAGTCTAATTGGGTCAAAATAACAATAAATGGTTCATAATTAGTCTAACTAGTTGTCAATACGACTAATTGGGTAAAATGTGTCTTCAGTGTCCTTAGTGGGTCCATGCACACTTATTGGGTATATTGGGCCTATTTAGTTGTAATCGAGTCATTTGGATCAAAATGATAATAAATGGGTCATAATTAATCTGATTAGACCCTAGTAGGTTAATAGGCCCATTTATCCATAAAGATTCTAATTGGCCCAAAATGACACTAATTGGGTCATTTTTAGTTTGATCAGACCTTTATGGGTATGATGTGCTAAATTTGTCAGAATTAGTCTAATCAGACATTAATTGGAGTGATTGAGGGTCCATTTGGTGGTAGTGGATATGATGGGCTTAATTCTCGTTAAAAAGTCCGATTGAGTCAAAATGACAACAACTAGGTCATAAATAGTCTCATTAGACCCTGATGCATTTAATAGGGCCCTTTCTTCGTAACGAGTCTAATTGGGTCAAAATGACTCTAAATGGGTCATAGTTAGTCTAACTAGTTGTTAATACGACTAGTTGGGTAGAATGTGTCTTAAGTGTCCTTGAAGGGTCCATGTACACTCGTTGGGTATATTGGGCCTATTTAGTTGTAATCGATTCATTTGGATCACAATGACAATAAATGGGTCATAATTAATCTGATTAGACCCTAGTAGGTTAATAGGCCCATTTATCCATAAGGATTCTAATTGGCCCAAAATGACACTAATTCAGTCAGTTTTAGTTTGATCAGACCTTAATGGGTATGAATAGCTAAATTCGTCAGAATTAGTCTCATCAGACATTAATTGGAGTGATTGAGGGTCCATTTGGTGTTAATGGATATAATTGGCCTATTTCTACTTAAGAAGTCCAATTGGGTTAATGTCATTTTGAGATGAGGCTTTGACCGACTTTGACTTTTTCTCTCAAGATGATGTTCATGGTGGAGCTCGTTGATTCCTAGATTTTCATCTTCTGTTAATGTTTTGCATGTTGGTTTGATCGGCAGTGTCTCTATGGCTGTTTGCGAGGATCTTTGTCTCGTCCGATTGTTTCTCTCTAGGGTTTTTGGCATCGTTCTTGGGTTTATAACGGCTAGGGTTTGGTTGGCGTCTTTTGACCGATGTGCATGGTTTGCATGATTTAGCGATTTGGTGTTTACGTGAGATCTCATAGTGAAGGTGAGGGCGTGATTTTGGTCCTCATGGCTGCTTACTATCCGTTTTCTGCATTCTCTGGGTGGTCTTCTATTTGGTAAGTTTGTTTTTCTTCTTCATTTGGTTTGGTTTTGTGTTTGCGGCTGTACGACTATTTTCAGCTAGGGTTTTAGCCGTGTTTGGTGAGGTTGCTGCATAGATCGGTTTTTGTTTTGGATGTGTTGCTGCTTTATTCTTCGGACTGGTTGTACTACCGTTTCTGCCTAGATCGTTTTAGGGTTTTCTGGTGCGCTGTTCTCCCTTGCTAGGGTTTCGCATCAAAGTTTGGTAGTAGGGCCGCCGTTCTTTTTTGCTTGCTTGTTTGAATATTGGCCTAGTTTTTGGTTGATCTAGGGTTCTTCCTTGCCCTAGTTTTGATCGACGTGCTTGCTAGTTCCTGCGCTGCTGATTAGGGTGAGGATTATCCTTGATCGTTTGTGTGCTGGTTTCAAGCTATCCGGTTTTACTGGTTTGCCTCGGTTTGGATTTCATAGAGTTTTTTGTGTTTTGGTAGGGTACTGTTAGTGCCTCTTCCAGTCTTTGATCAGCGCTGCTTTCATACATTCTGCTGCTGGTCCATTACTGCTGGTGTGGTTGGTTTGCTGCTGTTTGCTGGACCAATTTTCGTGATTTTATGTGTTCTTTTTCAATCTTTCTGTCTGCTGTCTCTTTACTGCGCCTCAAATTTTTCGAGCAGCTGCTGGTTGGTTGTTTTATTCTCTTGGGTCCATGTTTTAGCTGGTATGTTTGGATCTGTTTTGCTGCGGGTCTCGCTATTTTGCTGTTGTCGCTTGTTTGGCTTCATTCTCTGGTCTCTTTTTCTCGTGTCAAGTGTTTCCGCAGTCTTCGTTACCTTTGAAGAGTTACTTGATAGAATATTCAGCACCTTCGTGCTAGGTCTTCGTCTATTTTATTAAGGACACTCTAAGAGGGTTTCAGCACCACGACTTCTTGACTTGGGAATAAGGGAATTAGGATTTCCTGCATTGAGGAGAAGATGGTTGATTTTGCGGATGCGATCTTGGAAGAACCGGTTTTCCAAGATTTTGCGGATGTGATCTTAGGGGGGTTGTCCCCTCGTGCTTTGCATGGTAGGGCTGAAGTCACTGAATCGTCTGATGAAGGTATCAAAGCTAGGGTTGATGAAAGCAAGCGAGAATGTGACGTAGGCGGATCCTTGTATGAGGGTGAAAAGGAGGGGATTTTGAGGGCTGATGTGATCAATGCAGAAATCAAAAAAAGGGTCTGGGTTTGGGAGCGATTATCACCTACGGTCACAGGTGTGAATTCTTTTCAAGATCGAAAGTCGTTTACTACTACTGTTGGAGGTGCTCCATCGTCGGAGTTGACCTATTACCCGGTGAAACAAATTGTGAATCCACGGATTCAATTCCCTTTAGAAGTCACTAGAGGTATGGCAAAATCTTTCCAAACGGTTCTTTATGGGTATTTTTTGGGCACTAGATTTTCGTTTCCTATTGTTTTACGTGCGGTTCAAAATGCTTGGGGAAAATTTGGTTTTAAAGATGCTATGGTGAATGATCTTGGTTATTTCTTCTTTCGTTTTAATGATGGTGGTGGATGTGCCCAAGTTGTTGAATCGTCGCCTCTAATGATAAGAGGGGTGCCACTGTTTGTTTCTCCATGGGACCCGTCAAAAGGGCTTTATAAACCAGAACATTCATCATGCCCTTTGTGGATTAAATTTTTTAATATCCCTCTAGTTGCTTTTAATAGAGAGGGAATTAGTCGTATTGCTAGTGCGGTTGGGGTTCCTTTACGATTGGATGCATGTACGACAAGCACATGTGATAAAGCTTGGGGGAGAATGAACTTTGCAAAGGTTTTGGTGACTGTGTGGGCCGTGGGAAAGTTGCAGCGGGAAGTCGAAGTGGTAATCCCGAGGCTTTCGGGTAATGGAGAAGATATGGTAAAGGTGGTATTAGAGTATGATTGGGTGCCATCCCAATGTTCCATGTGTAAAACATTTGGACATAGGGATTCTTCATGCATGAAAGGGGCTGTTCGGAAACCAACAGAACATCCAAATGTTATAACCCGGTTTCAGACAATCTGGGTTGAGGTAAAATTATACGTGATTAATATTTGAATATCTAATGGTATGCTTGATAAAACAATATACATGGATGATATATGTGCAAAGACATGATGAACGTAAGAGGATACATGCATATGTTATGTTATGTATGTGTATATATGTGATAAATTGCATACCTTAATAGGTAAGGTGCAGGTGCAGTATAATAATATTTAGATGGTATCTTAGTGATGAACTAAGATGGTATCTTAGTGATGAAGTAAGATGGTATCT
>NW_020201348.1:11773-15770 GCF_001531365.2 Cynara cardunculus var. scolymus
GATGGTATCTTAGTGATGAAGTAAGATGGTATCTTAGAGATGAAGTAAAGTAATGGTATCCTAGTAATTAAGTAAGATGGTATCTTAGTGATGAAGTAAGATGGTATCTTAGTGATGAAGTAAAGTAAGGGTATCTTAGAGATGAAGTAAAGTAATGGTATCTTAGTGATGAAGTAATATGGTATCTTAGTGATGAAGTAAAGTAATGGTATCTTAGAGATGACGTAAGATGGTATCTTAGTGATGAAGTAAGATGGTATCTTAGTGATGAAGTAAAGTAAGGGTATCTAGAGATGAAGTAAATAATGGTATCTTAGTGATGAAGTAAGATGGTATCTCAGTGACGAAGTAAAGTAATGGTATCTTAGTGATGAAGTAAAGTAATGGTATCTTAGTGATGAATTAAACTAATGGTATCTTAGTGTTGAAGTAAAGTATTGGTATCTTAGAAAGGAGTATAAATAGAAAGATAAGACAAGATAAATCTTATCTTATCATTCCTTATTTTGAAAGAAGAGATATTTCTTAGAAAGAAAAGTTGAAGACAGTGAAGGTGTTCTTGAGAAAGAACCGATGTTTTAAAGAATTTGCGTTTGCTGTGTGATCTTTTACTACAGAATCTGTTTTAACAAGGTGAGTTTAACTATTGTTTTGATATAACTTGTGAGTTTTTGAACTACGATCTGTTTACAAACCATGAGTTTATATTTACTGTTGATTTTGTAAGCTTTTAAGTATTGATGGTTTGAAACTTAAAAGAATTTGGTAAAACTATTHTGTTTAAGTTTTAAAGGAAATATTTTGTGATTCTGAAGTTTGAATCTGTTTTGGAAAAGATTAAAGCAGAAACTGTGCTTTAAAAGCAGTTTTTGGATTTGATATCCTGTGTTGAGGATTTAAAGAGGATGATTTGAGAAATCAATTACAGAACATATTGTTCTAAGGCTCAGAAGATTTTGAATATAAACCTATTTTGAGATTATGATTGGTTAAAACTATAGACGAGGTTCACTCTGACGTATATGCCTTTGTTTCGTCATTGGATAAAATAATCTATAAGATTTTGGTTAAAACTATGAACGAGGTTCACACTGACAGTTATGCCTGCAGCCTGTCATTTGATCAAATAGTTCATAAGATTTTCAGGGGAAATAAGGATGGTCGTTGTGTGCAATGGATAGTTGTTGCTATAAAGGGGAAATTATGGATGTAATAAGGATGGTCATTGTGTGTGCATGGTATAACTATTGCCATTATATCTTTTAAGATTACAACAGATTGGAGTTCTCACTTCTTGGTGATTTGAGGATTCAGAGATGTTGTTCTTATTGGAAATAATAGTATTGATGTTATGGTTACGGGAAAATATGGCCTATGGTCATTGATTTTGAATAAAAGTGTTTTGAAACTGAATATGATTTTCAGCCTTTACTACATGGAATGAATTACTTGAAATTAACGTTTTGGTGATCTTCACCTTGCATTACATAAAAAGGGAACCTCACTAGACATACATGTCTAACCCTCATTTTGTGTTTTCAAAAATATGTGTGCAGGTAATTATAATAAGTGAAAGAGCATTATGTGAAATACTTCCCTATGTGTTTAGCTGTGTGAAGATCTTGAATGCCTATGTTTTGGACCATAGATGCTAGGATACAAGAGCATGTACTTTTTGAATTTTGAGTTATGTATTCACGTTATAGACTCTTCTATTATGGACCTTTGTGGCGAAAACATGTATTCTATGTTTGAAATATGTGTTATATGCAATGTGTGGATTTGGGGGTTGTTACAGAAGATGGTATCAGAGCCTGAGTTTAAGGATTTAGGTATTCACATGCATGATGCATAGACTTGAACTATTTCATTGCATGTTAAGGGTCCCAGACATAGTTAGCACCTTTGGAATAAATATGATAAGTTAAGAGATCAGTGTGTAAGGTATTTTCGGATTACATCTGGCCAATGTAATTTTGAATCTACAGGTGCATAACTGAACTTGAACACTTTATTATATTTTGGGAATGTGAAAATATATTTATTAACTTGGATATCTACAGATGGCAAGTAGATCTAAAAGGTCAGAAAGGATCACCCGCCCCAACCCCACTAATGAAGAAGAGGATTCTCCTATTCTTACTCCTATTGGCACATCTAAGGGTAGAGGCAGAGACAGAGGTAGAGGCAGAGGCCAAAACAGAGGAGAGGCCAGAGGCAGAGCTAGCCAAGTAGATGTTCAACCAATCAAGAAGAATCAAATTCTGAATATATGAATCAAGAACAGGTACCACAACCAGAATATGTGACAAGAGATATGCTGGCAGAGGAAATGGGAAAGTTAAGGGAAACCTTAACATCGATCATGAGGATACCCGCGAGGGTGGAAACAGAGTGGGTGGAGATTGACCCTCCTATACTAACTACAAACACCAGAGGATGGGACATCAAAATGTTCCTTGCATGCAAACCGCCAAACTTTGCAGGTGAGCGAGATCCGACCAAAGCTATGCGTTGGATAAAGGAAATTGAGTCAGTATTCAACACTATTCGTTGTCCAGAAGCCGATAAAGTCAGATTTGCTGTACCAGTACTAAAATCCAATGCTTTATTCTGGTGGGAAGTAGAATCCCTGGCAAGAATATATATATTGCAAACCTTATCTTGGGAAGAATTTGTGAATAGATTCAAAGAGCAGTTCTGTCCCAAAACAGCAGTCAGACAGATGGAAGAGGACTTTTTAAAGTTGGAACAGAACTCTGGGTCAGTCAGAGAATATACAGAGAAATTTATARAGTATTCTAGATTCGTTGAACATTACATCTCAATGGAGGCTAGAAAAGTGGAGCGGTTTATCTGGGGTCTAAAGCCCTCAATTAGAGAATTTGTTATCGCAATGAATCCTGCCACTTTTCCATTGGTAGTAGATGCAGCAGATATCACAGAAAGAAACAAGAATAGAAGCGAAAAAGGAAAGCAAGTCGAGAAAAGGAAATGGGAGGGGTCCTCGGCAAGTTATCGGGGATCAAAAACTGTCAAATATAGTAATAGATCAATGCAAAGACCAATGGAGAGGGCCTGGAGAGGGCCTGCCCCCGGTGTCGACAGTATCATCGTGGAGAATGCATAGCAGAGCCAATAAAATGTTTTAATTGTGGTGAAATTGGGCATACTTCAATTTCCTGTCGGCTAAACAGAAAATGTTTTCATTGCAATTCACCAGACCATTTAAAAAACAATTGCCCACAGTTGAAAGCTCCACAACTTACCATGGGCAGCAATACATCGATTGGCCGTGGAAGACCGAGTATCAGCAGAGGAGGCTCGGGTGGGGCGCGGGGTCGATCTTTTCAAATGACCAAACATGAAGCAGAAACTACACCCGATGTAGTAACATGTACTTTTCCCGTGAACTCATTACATGCTAAAGTGTTATTTGACTCGGGTGCAAACTTCTCATTTGTATCCCCATCATTTGCCTTATATGCTCGTATGAGTTCTGTGCCCCTTGACGAAAAGTTAGTAGTTGATACTGCTAACAGTCAAGTATCTGTGAATTATGTCTTTACAAACTGCACTATCATGATTGAGGGTTGCAAGCTACCCATCAGATTGTTTCCCATGCCTATAAAAGATTTTGATGTAGTAGTGGGAATGGATTGGTTGGCCGAGAATCAGGCTAGCATTGTTTGTAATAAGAAGATGATTAGAATAATATTGCCAGACAGAGGGACAATGGTTATTTATGGTGATCATCAGAATCATCACCCTAGTCTGTTATCAGTTATGAAATCCTATTAATGTATCCAAAAAAAATGCCAAGGATTTTTAACCTACGTAATAGATGCCAAGAAAGAAAAGAGTAAGCAAGAATTAATTCCGGTTGTGAGTGATTATCCTGAAATCTTTCCAGAAGACTTGTTAGGATTACCTCHAGATAGAGTTATAGAATTTGGGATTGATTTAATACCTGGAGCGGCACCTGTAGCGAAAGCAC
>NW_020201348.1:16365-18865 GCF_001531365.2 Cynara cardunculus var. scolymus
CATATCCGAGGCTGGAGTAAAAGTAGATCCAGAAAAGATTGAAGCCGTTGCAAAATGGGAGGCACCAAAAACACCATTTGAAGTTTGAAGTTTCTTGGGATTGGCAGGTTATTACCACAAGTTTATCCAAGATTTCTCTAAAATAGCCGTGCCTTTGACAAAATTAACTCGAAAGAATATCAAATTTCAGTTGGAAGAAGAACAGCAGAATGCCTTTCAATTATTAAAAGACCATCTTTGAAGTGCTCCGATACTATCCTTACCCAATGGAACTGAAAATTTTGTAGTATACAGTGATGCCTCAAAGTTGGGTTTGGGCTGTGTCTTGATGCAAAGAGGAAAAGTAATATCATATGGATCTCGACAATTAAAAGATCATGAAAAGCAATATCCAACTCATGACATGGAATTGGCGGCTGTGATTTGTGCTCTAAAAATATGGAGGCATTATCTTTTGGGAACAAAGTGTCAAATCTATACTGATCATAAGAGTCTGCAACACTTGTTCAACCATAAAGAATTGAATATGACACAGCATCGATGGATCAAACTTGTTAATGATTATGACTGTGAGATACTCTACCATCCGGGAAAAGCCAATGTGGTAGCCGACGCCTTGAGCCGAAAAGAAAGAAGTGGAACTATCAAATCGGTAGCAATGAGAATTAACCTAACTACTGTTATTCACCAAGAAATTTTGAACCATCAGAAAGAGGCCATTAAGGATGAACATGTGAAGGTAGAAAAAGTGGGAAAAATGATTTCCGTTTTAGAACCAAATACGAAAGGAATCTTATATTTCCAAGGTCGAATATGGGTACCAGTTTTCGAAAATACACGAGAAACCGTCCTGAATGAAAGCCACAAGTCTCGTTATTCAATCCATCCAGGTACCAACAAGATGTATAAAGATTTGAAGGTATCTTATTGGTGGCCAGGTCTCAAGAAAGACATAGCAAAATATGTACAACGATGCTTAACTTGTTTGCAAGTTAAAACTGAACATCAGAGACCCTATGGAAACCTACAATCACTGGAAATACCAGTCTGGAAATGGGATCACATTACAATGGACTTTATCATGAAGTTACCCCAAACTCCGAAAGGTTATGATGCAATATGGGTAATAGTGGATTGATTATCAAAATCCGCACATTTCCTACCAATGAAAGAAACATATTCTTTGGAAAAATTAGCTCAAATCTATATCAAGGAAATTGTGACTAGACATGGTGTTCCACTATCCATTATATCTGACCGAGACAGTCGCTTCACTTCAAAATTCTGGGAWAGYYTRYAAAAAGCCTTGGGATCACAGATCAGATTAAGTACKRCTTACCACCCACAAACGGACGGGCAAAGTGAAAGAACCATCCAGACTCTTGAAGACATGTTGAGAACTTGTGTCATCAACTTCGGGGGATCATGGGAGGAACTTTTGCCGTTGATAGAGTTTGCCTACAATAATAGTTATCATTCCAGCATCCAATCAGCACCTTATGAAGTCTTGTATGGAAGAAAATGTCGAACGTCGTTATGTTGGAATAAGGTAGGTGAAAAGCAGTTGACAGGTCCCGAAATTGTGTAGGCAACTTCTGAAAAGATTGAACAAATTCGTGCAAGGATTAAGACTGCCCAAGATCGACAAAAAAGTTATGCCAATAAAAGAAGAAAGACGATTGAATTCAATGTAGGAGACTTTGTGATGTTAAAAGTATCTTCATGGAAAGGTGTTATGAGATTCGAGAAGAAAGGAAAACTTAGTCCACGGTACATTGGACCATTCAGAATCTGCAAACAGGTTAGGCCGGTGGCCTATCAGTTGGAACTACCAGAGGAACTCAGCCTAATTCATAGTACCTTTCATGTGTCGAATTTATGCAAGTGTTTGGCAGGACCGAGCTTAGTGATACCACTTCCCGAGATCAAACTCGATAAAAAGTTGAATTTCATCGAGACCCCAGAGGCAGTAACAGACAAAAAGACCAGGTACTAAGAAATAAAGAGATCAGTCTAGTCAAGGTACTTTGGCCTTTTCATAAGGGTACAGAAGCAACATGGGAATTAGAATCAGATATGAGAACCCATTATGCATGGTTATTTGAATGAATTCCGGGACATAATTCTTTTTAAGAGGGGAAGAATGTTATAACCCGGTTTCAGACAATCTGGGWTGAGGTAAAATTATACGTGATTAATATTTGAATATCTAATGGTATGCTTGATAAAATAATATACATGGATGATATATGTGCAAACACATGATGAACGTAAGAGGATACATGCATATGTTATGTTATGTTATGTATGTGCATATATGTGATAAATTGCATACCTTAATAGGTAAGGTGCAGGTGCAGTATAATAATATTTAGATGGTATCTTAGTGATTAAGTAAGATGGTATCTTAGTGATGAAGTAAAGTAATGGTATCTTAGAGATGAAATAAAGTAATGGTATCTTAGTGATTAAGTAAGATGGTATCTTAGTGATGAAGTAA
>NW_020201348.1:19040-24749 GCF_001531365.2 Cynara cardunculus var. scolymus
TGAAGTAAGATGGTATCTTAGTGATGAAGTAAAGTAAGGGTAACTAAGAGATGAAGTAAAGTAATGGTATCTTAGAGATGAAGTAAGATGGTATATTAGTGACGAAGTAAAGTAATGGTATCTTAGTGATGAAGTAAAATAATGGTATCTTAGTGATGAAGTAAAGTATTGGTATCTTAGAAAGGAGTATAAATAGAAAGATATGACAAGATAAATCTTATCTTATCATTCCTTCTTTTGAAAGAAGAGATATTTCTTAGAAAGAAAAGTTGAAGACAGTGAAGGTGTTCTTGAGAAAGAACCGATGTTTTAAAGAATCTGCGTTTGCTGTGTGATCTTTTACTATAGAATCTGTTTTAACATGGTGAGTTTAACTACTGTTTTGATATAACTTGTGAGTTTAACTACTGTTTTGATATAACTTGTGAGTTTAACTACTGTTTTGATATAACTTGTGAGTTTTTGAACTACGATCTGTTTACAAACCGTGAGTTTATATTTACTGTTGATTTTGTAAGCTTTTGAGTATTGATGGTTTGAAACATAAAAGAATTTGGTAAAACTATTCTGTTTAAGTTTTAAAGGAAATATTTTGTGATTCTGAAGTTTGAATCCGTTTTGGAAAAGATTAAAGCAGAAACTGTGCTTTAAAAGCAGTTTTTGGATTTGATATCCTATGTTGAGGATTTAAAGAGGATGATTTGAGAAATCATTTACAGAACAAATTGTTCTAAGGCTCGGAAGGTTTTCAATATAAACCTATTTTGAGATTATGATTGGTTAAAACTATAGACGAGGTTTACTCTGACGTATATGACTTTGTTTCGTCATTGGATGAAATAGTCTACAAGATTTTGGTTAAAACTATGAAGGAGGTTCACTCTGACAGTTATGCCTGCAGCCTGTCATTGGATGAAATAGTTCATAAGATTTTCAGGGGAATAAGGATGGTCGTTGTGTGCGATGGATAGCTGTTGCTATAAAGGGGAAATTATGGATGTAATAAGGATGGTCGTGGTGTGTGCATGGTATAACTATTGCTATTATATCTTTTAAGATTACAACAGATTGGAGTTCTCATTTCTTGGTGATTTGAGGATTCAGAGATGTTGTTCTTATTAGAAATAATAGTATTGATGCTATGGTTGCGGGAAAATATGGCATATGGTCATCGATTTTGATTAAAAGTGTTTTGAAACAAAATATGATTTTCAGCCTTTACTACGTGGAATGTATTATTTGAAATTAACGTTTTGGTGATCTTCACCCTTCATTACATAAAAAGGGAACCTCACTAGACATACATGTGTAACCCTCATTTTGTGTTTTCAAAAATATGTTTGCAGGTAATGATAATAAGGGAAAGAGAATTATGTGAATTACTTCCCTATGTGTTTAGCTGTGTGAAGATCTTGATTACCTATGTTTTGGAGCATAGATGCTACAAGAGCATGTACTTTTTGAATTTTTGAGTTATGTATTCACGTTATAGACTCTTGTTTTATGGACCTTTGTGGGGAAAAATGTATTCTATGTATGAAATATGTGTTATATGCAATGTGTGGATTTAGGGGTTGTTACACCAAAGTCGTTTGCAAAGGAAGGATTTCAAAAATCTAGAAGGCAACAATGGAGGCCGAAGTCTAATTCAGGAGTTACTAATGGAATTCAGGTGGAAACCTCTAAGGCTAGCAAAGATGAAGCTTTTGTGGCTTCTGATATGTTTTTTGGTGTTGGTGCTATAAAGCCTGTACAAGAGGTGATACCTCCGGATGTGGACCCAAAGGAGAATGTCGTTGTTAGTCCTAAGGCTAAGTCTGTTGTATATGAAGTCTCAGCTGGTGATAGTGATGAGCCTATGGGGGGGAAGTATTGCACTGTGGATGCTGGGAGAATGCCAAGAGGTAGAGAGGGTAGTTTGAATGTAACGATCCGACCTACGGGGGGTCCGGAACTAGTCAAGGCTGTGGTACAAGCATTCCAGCCGAGACGTGGTGTTGCGGTCCAAACGTCTACAAATAACCGATTCTCGTCTTTATCTACTAAAGAATCTAGTGAAGATGATGATATGTAGATAATTGATACGGCTAGGTGTGATGCTGGGGGTCTTTTCAATGGTGATAACAATATGGCGGCTGAAGGGAGTATGAGGGAGGGTGCTACAACCATTTCTCATTCCCAATGATACAGTTTGCTTCCTGGAATATTAGGGGTCTTAATGCCCTAATAAAGCAAAGAGAGGTACGTGATTTTATCCGTGTAAGAAGTCTTTCGTTATGTTGCATTATTGAGTCTAAAGTCTTACAAAGTAACCTGGGAGATGTGTGTGGTCGTGTTTTTAGAAGTTGGAGTTGGGTCTCTAATGGTCTCTCTTGTGATCAAGGAACACGCCTTATTATAGCTTGGGACCCGACTGTTTTATCCCTGATTGTGATCGAGCAGCATTTGCAATATGTGAATTGTGAAATCCGTATCATTGGTAAGCCGGAACCTATCTTTTTTACGTTTATTTATGGGTGTAATACGGGGGTGGAAAGGAGGGATCTTTGGAGGGCACTTGGGAAATTCAAAGTTTTTATCCATAATAAAGCGTGGATAGCAATGGGAGATTTTAATTCAATGCTTTTCCCTCATGATGGGTTGGGAGGGTCGTCTAGGCGTAATTCGGATATGGAAGAGTTTCACCTTTGTCTAGAAGATGTAGAGCTTTTTGATATCTCTTATCAAGGGTGCCAATACACTTGGATTCAGAAGCCGTCAGGGGACGAAGGTATTCTACGCAAATTAGATCAGATTTTGGGGAACTTGGAGTTTATTGACAAATTTAGGGATGCCTCGGTTTTCTTTGAACCAAGAGGGATGTCAGACCATTCGTCGGGTATTCTAACATTCAAAGTAGGGAGAAGACTTAGAAATCGTGGCTTCAAGTTTGATAATTTCTTGACTGCCCATGAGGATTTCCTCAGTTTGGTTAAGGGAGTGTGGGTGAAACTGAAGAAAGGTTCCTATATGAAGAAAGTTCTCCTTAAAATGAAAGAAATGAAAGGGGTTTGTCGTAGACTAAGAAATTCGTATGGATGCTTGGATAAGAAGGTGGCATTGTTAAAGGCGGAACTTGATGTTGCTCAATTAGCTTGTGACCTAGATCCATTTAATGATTTACTGAAAGAGGACGTTGCTCACCTCTTGTTAGCATATCAACAAGCTAGGAATGATCAGTTGGAAATGGTTAGACAAAAGGCGAAGATTTCTTGGTTGAACGAGGGGGATGGAAATTCTATGTTCTTTTTTCACTCCATGAAAGAGAAGCGTAATAGGAACCACATTGCTACTATTAAGGACTCTCTTGGTATGGTATTTGAACATGATGAAGTACCAAAGGCTTTTGTTACTCATTTTGCAGGTATTTTGGGTTCTTGTGATGCGTTGGTTAACCCTTCTATGGAAGATTTTTTTTTGATCGTTCTTTGACTTTATCGGAGTCTTTGCAATTAATCAGACCCATTACTGATATGGAAATAAAGACTACTTTATTTGATATTGGAAATGAAAAGGCCCCGGGATCTGATGGCTTTTCTTCAAAATTCTTTAAATCTGCTTGGTGTGTGGTGGGTCGGGATATTCTTATTGCGGTTCATAATTTCTTCTACTCGGGCACCTTAGAGTATCAGTTGAATCACACATTGCTTTGCCTTGTCCTGAAAGTTCCTAATGTGTCCTGTGTATCTGACTTTCGGCCCATAGCTTGTTGCAATGTGTTGCTTAAATGTATTAGTAAAATCATTGCGGACAGGATGAAAGGCTCTTTGGATGTCCTTATCAGTAAGGCTCAATCTGCTTTCATTCCTGGAAGACAGATTATTGATAACATTTTAATGGCACATGAGCTTGTGGCAGGTTTACCAGAAACTCCAGGCGGAGCCAAAATGTGCATTCAAGATCGATATCAGAAAAGCTTATGACACTGTTGACTGGAAGTATCTGCTTGGGATGTTGAAGGGAATGGTTTTCGTCCAGTTATGATCAATTGGATAAAGTCTCTAATCTCAACGCCAACGTTCTCTATTTGCGTTAATGGTCAGTCGGAGGGTTTCTTTAATGGAAAGCGTGGTCTTAGAAAAGGAGATCCAATATCTCCTTATTTGTTTACGGTGGTAATGGAAGGATTATCGATGATCCTAAAAAAGTGTATTAATGAGGAGGTGAATTTTCCTTACCACCAAGGATGTGAAGACCTCAAGTTGACTCATTTATGTTTTGCAGATGATCTTTCTATTTTCTCTCGAGGGGATGCCTTTTCGGTAGAAGTGATAAAACGGTCCCTCCAAACGTTTGAAGTTAGATCGGGTCTGTCTCCGAGTCTCGAAAAAAGTGAGGTGTTTTTTGGAAATGTGGGTTTGGATGTTCAACATGCCATTCGAAATTGGCTTCCATTTCGTCCGGGGGTGTTCCCTATTCGGTATCTGGGTGTTCCCCTCTCTCCGGTTAGATTGAAGGTACGTGATTTCAACCCTCTTGTGGTTAAACTTAAAACTAGATTGATGAATTGGAAAAACAAATTTCTATCCTATGGTGGTAGAAGACAACTCATCATCTCTGTCCTTCAATCTATGCAAACATATTGGATGTCGGTATTTCTAATCCCGGCGGMCACAATCCATGAAATTGAACAAGTTTGCCGCAATTTCTTATGGAATAAAGCGGAAGGGGTGTTGGGTAAATGTCGAGTTTCATGGGAGAGGGTTTGCTTAACTGTAAAAAATGGGGGACTTGGCTTGAAAAGGCTGGCTCTTTGGAATAGGTGCTTGATGTTTAAACATATTTGGGATATTCTTACTAGAAGAAGCTCCATGTGGGTTTCTTGGATTAATTCAAACTGTATTCGGGGGAGAAATTTTTGGGTGATAAAGAAGAGAAATGAATGGTCTTGGCTTATACGGAACCTTTTAGAGTTAAGACCTCATTGTAGAAGATTTTTCATCTCAAATGTGGGTAACGGGATGTCCACGCATGCTTGGGAAGACACTTGGAGTGAACAGGGTCCCCTTATCCATTTGCTATCGTATAGGTTCATAAATGGCCATGAGTTTCATAATAATTCTATGGTTTATGACCTCATGCAACGGTTTGGTAATGCGTGGCCGGATGAATGGATACAACGGTTTCCCCAGTTGCAGCAAATTGTGATCCCATCCCCTAGTCCTTTAGAGGATACGATTAGGTGGCTTGAGCCTAATAAGAATCGGCAACCTTTTGAGGTGAAGGTGGCGTGGAAAACATTGCAAGAAGTGGGACCGGTTGTGCATTGGCACAAGGTGTTTGGAATAAAGCATACATACCTAAACATGCTCTCTGCATGTGGATGGCATGCCAGAAAAGATTACCGACCCAAGACCGTATTTGCCAGTGGAAGCATGAACCCCCTGATCTGAAATGTGTTTTTTGCAAATTGGTGATTGAAACACACAATCACTTATTCTTTGAGTGCAACTATTCGAGTAGTATTTGGGAGGTAATTAAGAGGGAAATAGGGATCCAGATGTGTCCGGACAATTGGGAGGATATCCTTATGTAATAGTCTGGTTATTATTTAAGTTTTATATATATATATATATTATATGTTTGGATATGTGTGTGTATATTATTTTAAATAAAGAAAAGAGGGGGAGTCGGCTATTGAGCCGCCCCTCACTTCCCCTTGTGGTTGTG
>NW_020201348.1:24924-26637 GCF_001531365.2 Cynara cardunculus var. scolymus
TGATTCTTATAAACCGGCCAAGTGGTGACCGGATATCTTTTAAACCGGCCAAGAGGTGACCGGATAACTTTTAAACCGGCCAAGTGGTGACCGGATAACTTTTAAACCGGCCAAGTGGTGACCGGATAACTTATAAACCGGCCAAGTAGTGACCGGATATCTTTTAAACCGGCCAAGAGGTGACCGGATAATGGTAAACTGTTCAAAAGATTCAAGTGATGTATTGACCGGATTATTTAAATCGGTCAAGGGTTAGTCTATGGTGATCTCAGGAAGCGTATCTTGAATGAAGCACATCAGTCACGTTTTGCGATGCATCCAGGTACAAATAAAATGTATCGGGAGTTGAGACAACATTATTGGTGGCCAGGTATGAAGAAAGACATTGCTAAACATGTTGAACAATGCTTGGCATGTCTTCAGGTAAAGATTGAACACTAGCGTCCTTATGGTAAGTTGCAATCTTTAGAAATTCCGGTTTGGAAATGGGATCATATTACTATGGATTTCATAACCAAATTGCCGAGAACATCGAAAGGATATGATGGAATATGGGTGATAGTAGATCGGTTGTCTAAATCTGCACACTTTTTACCTGTGAAAGAGTCATATTCGATGGAAAGATTGGCAAAGTTGTATCTTGATGAGATAGTAACACGACATGGTGTTCYGTTATCAATTGTTTCTGATAGAGATAGTCGTTTCACTTCTATGTTTTGGAAGAGTTTTCAGATAGAAATGGGTTCACAAATTAAGCTAAGTACAACTTATCATCCTCAAACTGATGGACAGAGTGAACGAACTATCCAAACWTTAGAAGATATGTTGAGATCTTGTGTTATTGATTTCGGWGGGTCGTGGGATAGTCATTTGGCTTTGGTTGAATTTGCATACAACAATATCTATCATTCGAGTATTCAGGCAGCACCTTTTGAGGTTTTGTATGGACAAAAATGTCGAACTCCTTTGTGTTGGAATGAAATAGGTGAAAGACAGTTAGTTGGGCCTAAGTTAGTTCAGCAAACTGCATATAAAATTGGGGTAATACGAGAACGAATGAAAGCGGCCCAAGATAGACAAAGAAGTTATGCAGATAAACGTCGGAAGCCRATTGAGTTCCAAATAGGTGATAAAGTAATGTTGAAAGTATCACCTTAGAAACGAATAGTACGTTTTGGAAAGAGAGGGAAGTTAAGTCCAAGATATGTTGGACCATTTCCTATTATTGGGAGAATTGGGGAAGTGGCTTATAAGTTAGAACTTCCTTTAGAATTAAGTGGAATACATGACACGTTTCATGTGTCAAATTTGAGGAAGTGTCTAATAACTCCAGATGTGGCAGTACCATTACCTGAGATTAAGGTAGATGAAAAGTTATGTTTTAAAGAAACCCCTGAGCAGATTACTGATTATAAAGTGAAAAAGTTACAAAACAAAGAGATTCAGTTAGTAAAGTTTCAGTGGCGTTATCATAAAGGATCAGATGCCACCTGGGAACCAGAGTCGGAAATGTGGATAAAATATCCCTACCTTTTTGCCTAAGTAAAATTCCGAGACGGAATTCTTTTAAGGAGGGAATATTGTAATAGTCTGGTTATTATTTAGGTTATATATATATATATATATATATATGTTATATGTTTGGATATGTGTGTGTATATTATTTTAAATAAAGAAAAGAGGGGGAGTCGGCTATTGAGCCGCCCCTCACTT
>NW_020201348.1:27132-40538 GCF_001531365.2 Cynara cardunculus var. scolymus
AGTGAGATGGCGGTGTAACCGCGAGAGTGATATAATGGTAGTGTAACTGCGAGTGAGATGGCGGTGTAACCGCGAGAGTGATATAATGACAGTGTAACTGCGAGTGAGATGGCGGTGTAACCGCGAGAGAGATATAATGGCAGTGTAACTGCGAGTGAGATGGCGGTGTAACCGCGAGAGAGATATAATGGCAGTGTAACTGCGAGTGAGATGGCGGTGTAACCGCGAGAAAGATATACTGGTGGTGTAACCGTGAGTGAGAAAGAGATATGAGATTGTAATGGCGGTGTAACCGCGAGAAACATAAATATGATATGTTTCGGAACAGGTTTGATTCTAAACTGATTGTTTGGAATGTATATTGTTATATGAGATTATACACTCACTAGACCTTTYGGTCTAAYKSTCAGATGTTGGACTAACCTGTTTTGCAGATCAGCGTATGTATAAAGATATAGGCAAGGGAAAAGTCTGAATGATGATAATAGTTTATTCGTTTATGTATTAATGATACATTTTGATAGTCTATGTTTTGTAATGATACTATTTTAGTATTATGWGTATGATGATGTGAATTTTATGTATATGGAATATGAGGGTTGTTACACCTTAATATGGGGATATTGCAAGGGTGGAAATTGTGGTCTACGGTTCAAAAACTTGGTATCTCGGCTACGGTGTACCATATATGGATGGAAAGGAATAAAAGTTTTTTGACAATCATAACCGCACTGGAGCTCAAGTTGTGGCTGATATGAAGACATAGATTCTTCAAAGAATGGCATGGAAGACTAGGAAGAAGCTTATGAGAATAAATGACACGTGATCATGACGATGGTGATGGGTTTTGGTTCTGGGAGTCTTTGGTGATTTGCTCTATCTATTTTTCGGCTTGTTTTAGATTTCTTTTATGGCGCATTTTTCTTTGTTTATTTTGGCTTCTTATGGCTTGGTTTGTGAGTCAAAGTTGCCGTAGTTTTTCTTGCTGATCTATATTTTGATTGCTTGCTTTTATTTGCTTTTATAAAAT
This sequence comes from Cynara cardunculus var. scolymus, assembly GCF_001531365.2. Taxonomy (NCBI): domain Eukaryota; kingdom Viridiplantae; phylum Streptophyta; class Magnoliopsida; order Asterales; family Asteraceae; genus Cynara; species Cynara cardunculus. The sequence goes on from NW_020201348.1 coordinate 28,163, forward strand.
TGCCTGGGGAGTTCTCCCCTTTCAGTAAGTCCAATTGGGTCAACAGGACTCAAACTAGGTCATAATTAGTCTTTTTAGACCCTAATGGGTTTGATGGACCCAAGTCTCCGTATGGAGTCTAATTGGGTCAAAATGACCCTAAATGGGAAATATTTGGTTAGTTCAGACCTTAATGGTTATCATGGGCTTATTTCTCTTAGTCGAGTCTACTGAAATGGGAATTTCCCCAGGCAATTTTATAAAGACGAATAAAAGCGAAACCTTACAAAAAGCAGACCAGCAAGAAAAGCTATGGCAACTTTGACTCAGAAACCAAGCCATAAGAAGCCAAAAAAGACAAAGAGAAATGCACCAAAAAGTAAATTTACAGCAAGCCAAAAAAGAAATGGAGCAAATCACCAATATCTTCCAGAACCGAAAACCTTCATCATCCGCTTGATCACGCGTCATTGATTCTCGTGAGTTTCTTCCTTGTCTTCCACGCTATTCTTTGAAGAATCTGTATCTTGATCTCAGCCACAACTTTTTCCCCAGCATGGTTATAATTGTCAAAGAACTTTCTGTTCCTTTCCCTCCATATATGGTATACTGTAGCCGATATACCAAGTTTTCGAACCGTAGACCATGATTTCCACCTTTGTGATAATCCCAGAGTAAGGATATCCTCCCATTTGTTTGGACAATTCTTTATCCCTACTTCCTTTTTAATTACCTCCCAAATACTACTCGAGTAGTTGCATTCAAAAAATAAGTGAATGTGTGTTTCAATCACTAATTTACAAAAAACACATTTCAGATCAGGAGGTTCATGCTTCCACTGGCTAATGCGATCCTGGGTTGGTAATCTTCTCTGACATGCCATCCACAAGCAAAGAGCATGTTTAGGTATGTATGATTTATTCCATACCACCTTATACCAATGCACAATCGGCCCTACTTCTTGTAAAGTTTGCCACGCCACCATCACCTCAAAATATATCCGATTATGTTTAGTGTCAAGCCATCTGACCGTATCCTGTTGATGACTAGGAGAAGGTATCATAATATTTTGCAGCTGGGGATATCGTTGAATCCATTCAACCGGCCAATCATTGCCAAACCGTTGCATTAGATCATAAACCGTAGAGTTATTATGAAAGTCATGACCATTTATGAATCTGTAAGACAGCAAGTGAATAAGGGGACCAAAATCACTCCACGTGTCTTCCCAAGCGTGCGTGGATATACCATTACCCACATTAGAAATGAAAAATCGTCTGCAATGTGGTCTTAACTCTAAAAGGTTTCGGACAAGCCACGACCATTCATTCCTCTTCTTTATGATCCAAAAATTTCTTCCCCGAATGCAATGAGAATGAATCCAAGAGACCCACAAGATATTTCTTCTAGTAAGAATATCCCAAATATGTTTAAAAAGCAAACACCGATTCCAAAGTGCTAGTCTTTTCATACCCAGTCCTCCATTTTTTATAGGTAAACAAACCCTATCCCAAGATACTCGACATTTTTCCAGCTCACCCTCCGCTTTATTCCATAAAAAATTACGGAACACCTGTTCAATTTCATGGATTGTGGCTGCCGGTACTAGAAATACCGACATCCAAAAAGTTTGCATAGAGTGAAGAACAGAGATGATGAGCTGACGTCTACCCACATAAGAAAGAAATTTGTTTTTCCAATTCAACAAGCGAGATTTAAGTTTAATCACAAGTGGGTTGAAGTCACGTACCTTCAATCTGACTGGAGAGAGAGGAACTCCAAGGTAGCGAATAGGAAATACCCCCGGACGAAAAGGAAGGCAGTTGCGAATGATATTTTGAACATCCAACCCGACATTCCCGAAAAACACTTCACTTTTTTCAAGACTCGGTGACAAACCCGAACGTTCCTCAAACATTTGGAGAGCTCGTTTTATCACTTCAACTGAAGTAGCATCCCCGAGAGAAAAGATAAAAAGATCATCCGCAAAACATAAATGGGTCAGCTTGATTTCATCACAACCTTGATGGTACGCAAAATTCACCTCTTCATCAATACATTTTTTTAAAATCATCGACAATCCTTCCATGACCACCGTGAACAAGTAAGGAGATAATGGATCCCCTTGTCGAAGTCCCCGCTTTCCATGAAAGAAACCCTCCGACTGTCCATTAACACAAATAGAGAATGTTGGCAATGAGATTAGAGACTTCATCCAATTAATCATAACTGGATGAAATCCCACTCCCTTTAGCATCCCAAGAAGATACTGCCAGTCAACTGTATCATAGGCTTTCCGTATATCAATCTTAAACGCACATTTTGGCGCCCCTGGAGTTTCTGGTAACCTGCTACAAGCTCATGCGCCATTAGAATATTATCAGTTATCTGTCGTTCAGGTATGAACGCAGATTGAGCCTTGCTAATAAGAACATCCAATGAGCCTTTCATCCTATCAGCAATAATTTTATTGATACATTTAAGTAACACATTGCAACAAGCGATGGGTCGATAATCAGTTACACATGAAGCATTCGGAACCTTCGGAACTAGGCAAAGCATGGTATGATTCAACTGGTACTCTAAATTTCCTGACTAGAAGAAATTATGAACTGCAATAAGAACATCCCTACCAACCACACTTCAAGCCGCTTTAAAGAACTTTGACGAGAACCCATCAGGACCTGGAGCCTTGTCATTCCCAATATCAAAAAGAGCATTCTGTATTTCCATATCTGTAATAGGTCTAATTAAATGTAGAGAGTCCGATAAAGATAAAGAGTGAGCAAAAGAACAATCCGCCATAGAAGGATGAACCAACGTACTTGAAGCACCCAGAATACCTTCGAAATGATTAACAAATGCTTTTGGAACATCGTGGTGTTCAAAAACAGTACCAAAAGAATCTGTAATAGTAGCAATATGGCTCCTATTGCGCTTCTCTCTAATGGCATGAAAGAAGAACTTAGAGTTACCATCCCCTACATTTAACCAAGAAATCTTTGCTTTTTGTCGAACCATTTCCAATTGATCATTCCTAGCTTTTTGATATGCTAACAAGATGTGAGCAATGTCCTCTTTCAGCATATGATTATACGGATCAAGATCACAAGCCAATTGAGCAACATCCAGTTCCGTCTTTAAAGAAGCCACCTTCTTATCCAGACACCCATAAGAATTTCTAAGCCAACGGCAAACCCCTTTCATCTCTTGCATTTTTCGAAGTACTTTCTTCATATATGAACCTCTCTGAGGTTTCGTCCACACACCCTCCACGGAATTAAGGAAATCCACATGAGAAGTCAAGAAATTATCAAATTTGAAACCACGATGTCTCATTCGTCTCCCTACTTTGAATGAAACAATGCCCGGAGAATGATCTGAGATCCCCCTTGGTTCAAAGAGAACCGAGGCGTCCCCAAATCTGTCAATGAACGCTAAGTTACCCAAAATACGATCTAATTTACGCATTATAACTTCTCCCCCAGAAGGTTTCTGCGTCCAAGTGTATTGGCACCTCTGGTACGTGATATCAAAAAGCTCTGCCTCTTCCAGACAGAGTTGAAACTCCTCCATATCCGAGTTACGTCTATATGATCCTCCCAACCCATCATGAGGGAAAAGCATTGAATTAAAATCACCCATCACAATCCATGCTTTCCTATGAGTAAAAGCATTGAATTTTCCAATATCCCGCCAAAGATCCCTCCTTTCCACTCTTGTATTACATCTATAAACAAAAGTAATAAATATGGGCTCAGGATGACCAATGATCCGAATTTCACAATGTACATATTGTAAATGCTGCTCAATCATTATCAAGGACAAAACAGACGGGTCCCATGCAATAATAAGACGAGTTCCTTGATCACACATTAAACCATTTGTAATCCAACTCCACCTACCAAACACTCTACCACACACTTCTCCCATATGACTTTGTAAAACTTTAGACTCAATGATGCAACATAAAGAAAGACTCTTTACATGAATAAGATCACGTACCTCTTTTTGCTTTATTAGGGCATTTAGACCCCTAATATTCCAAGAAGCGAACTTTATCATTGGGAAACTGAAGTGAGTATCTCCCCCCTACTTCTTTCCACAGTATGCCCCTCAGTATCAATTATCTCCATATCATCATCATCACTAGAATCGTCAGAATCTAATGAGGAAAACCTATTACTAGTAGACGTGGAGTTTACAACACCGCGTCAGGGCTGAAAAGCATGAACCACCGCTTTTACAAGTCCCAGACCCCCCTTTGATGGGAGTGTTACATTCAAATGATCTTCTCTTCCTCTTGGCGTTCTCCCAGCATCCATAGTACAATATTGACTCTCTCCATGTCCTACACTTTCCCCAACTAAGACTGCCGAAGTAGCAGTCTTGACAATATCTTGATCCTTTTGAGCCACAACCGGGGAAGGCGGTACCTCACTAACCTGCTTTATGGTACCAACACCAAATAAAGTATCAGAAGTCATAGAAACCTCACCTGGCGTAGCTGCCTGAGCGCCAGTACTAGGTCCAGAAGTAGTCTTCGGTCTCCAATGTTTTCTTTTAGGTTCTTTAAAACCATCATTATTAGATGACATTAAATTCTCCTTTTGCTTTCTGATATCCCCTTTCATGCAAGAAGAAGTTTGATGTCCATGTACTTTGCACTTTGAACATTGGGATGGCGCCCAATCATACTCCAAAACCACCTTTATCATATTTTCGCCACTACCCGAAAGCCTCGGTATTACCACTTCGATTTCCCGCTGTATCTCAGCCACGGCCCAAACATCCACCAAAACTTTAGCAAAAGTTGTTCTTCCCCAAGCTTTATCACTGGTACTAGCTGTACAAGCATCCAAACGCAAAGGAACTCCAACTGCGCTTGCAATAGGTTAATACCGTCTCTATTGAACGCAACAAGAAGGATGTTAAAAAATTTAATCCATAAAGGACACGAGGAATGCTCAGGTTTATGAAGTCCCTTAGAAGGGTCCCATGTAGAGACAAAAAGTGGCCTCCCTCTAATCATGAGGGGTGACGATTCAACAACTTGATTACAACCACCATCATCATTAAACAGAAAGAAGAAGTAACCAAGTTCATTTACCATAGCGTCTATGAAACCAAACTTTCCCCATGCATTTTGAACCGCACGAAGTACAATGGGAAAAGGAAGTCGAGGTCCCAAAAAATACCCATAAAGAACCAACTGAAAAGATTTAGCCATACCTCTCGTAGCTTCCAACGGAAAATGAATCCGAGGTTTCACACTCTTTTCGATCGGAAAATAAGTCAGCTCTTGCTTTGGAGTACCTCCCACTATTGCAGCAAACGACTTTTGGTTTTGCGGGCGAGGCTTACCCATAACTGCAGGAGAAAGGCGTTCCCATACTGAGACACTTTTATTGATTCCAACATTATCCCATCTCCATGCAGAGCACAAGAAATCGTCTCAACAAGGATTACATCGGCGAAATCCTGTGATAAGGGTTCTTCCAAGATTGCATTCGCAAAATCAACCATCTTCACCTCAACGCAGGAAAACCTAGCTCCCTTACTCCCAGATCAAGAAGCCGCGGTGTTGAAACCCTCTTAGAGTGTCCTTAATAAAATAAACGAAGACCTCACAGGAAGGTGCTGAATATTCTATCAAGTAACTCTTCAAAGGTAACGAAGACCGCGGAAACACTTGACACAAAGCAAACGAGAACAACTTAAGAACAACAGCAACGGTCCCACAACCAAACAGCAGCAACAAAAAAAGCAAACAGTAGCCCAGGTAACAGAATCACGTAAAGATGGAGAACAGTGAAAACGAGACAGAACAAACAACAGCAAAATTTGTTTAAAATTCTCCCACAAGGCACTCGAAGACTATAATCATGAAGCAGAATACCCACATAAAATCACAGCCCCAAATCTCGAAAGTGCAGATGAGAACCCGCAGCCAGTGATAGCAGGAACTAGCAGAGAGTACATAAAATCACAGAAAACTCTATGATCCGCTGATGGAAAGCCCGAACAACAGATCTACAAACCACAAAAGCTACAATCCGCACAAACAGATGGTAAAACTTCGAATGAGGACAGCAACCTGTCTCAATAAAACAGCCGGGATAGGAAGAAATTATGGCAAACAGCAACAACAACCAGATACCCAGGCCACAGTCACATAAAATAATGAAGATCAGCATGAAATAAACCCCAACAAACAATACGAACAGCAGCAAGAAGGACCTATAAATAACAACCAGTCCAAAACCGGGTGCACTCCACACAAAAGAGGTAGTACAGCTGCAAAACAAATCAAAACTAATAAACCATTCAAACCATGTAGGATTGATTAACTCGGTTCCTATATTAACCCAATACTCTAAATGATCTATAAGACAAGCACAGTGCAGCGGAAACAATATTAAGAATCAAGTAGAACAATGAATCAAGAACAATGAAGAACAAGACAATCAATATTAAGAACACACGAGAGAGAAGCTTCAAACGTATTTCAATTGTATTGAAATTAGACGATTACAATGCTGGAAGCGGCGCTGATTACAAAGGAAGAAGCTACTATTTATACTATTTCCTAACCGCTTGTCTGGCAAGACCTAGACGTGTGAAACGATACAGGCCGTCCAAAAAATGCGGATTACAAAAGTAGTCACGTCAGAAGCACGAGTAGCTAACTAACCTAAGTAAAACAGCAAAGAACTATACCACAGAAGATATTGTTGCAGACCCTCTTTGAGTCATCTTAGAGGCTCTGCTGGATGTAACTTGAAAGCACTTGATTCYTGAGGATCTTCTTCCAGAACCTCTGTGATAGACTGCAGAGGTTCTGTCGTCTTTTGACTTGTATGTTGAACTTCTGTTTATGGTCCTCTATGATCTTCTGTGGTAGGCATCTTCTGTCGACACTTGCAGAAATTACTTTTTCAATACTTTTACATTTAAATGAAATCAGAGCTAACAATCTCCCCCTAAGTATGAAAAAGTAAACCTTGAAAATTAAATGCAAGACATGACTTAAATTGGAAGAAATACAAAAGGAGATAGTAGATCATCCTCTGAAAAGAATTACATAAAGAAATGAATTACAAAACTGAAATACAAAATTGTGAAGCTTAGGCCAAAAGCTGGTGCAGAAGGTTATCAGACTGCAGATTCTGGAAAATCGTCTACCGCGTATAGCAAGTCAGCTTTGATCCTTCTGTAGACATTGAAGATCCATTCTCTGAAGTTGATTTGCATTTTAATCGCCTTCAAGATGGGAGACACTTCACCCGTTCTGAGATGTCCTCTGTCCACCTCTGTCGCCGCTCTTTTGAAAATCCATTCCAATGTCTCTGTTGAGTATTTGTGGGACTCTGTTGGGTCATAGAATCTTAGGATATCATCCTTATCCAAATACACAAACCCAAAAATGGGGTTGTGGATAATGGAGTTTGGAGGATACCTAAGTACCCAACCAGGCCTGCTATATGGAGGAGAGAGMTTTAGATTCTTCTGCACTAACCTTATTGCCAGCTCGAAGTCCTTCTGGCTGTAATACCTTACTTGAGCGCGCATGACTTCTATCAGCCTTCTGAGCGATATTTGATAGCTGGACCTCTTCTCTATGTAGTTGTTGAGAATCTTATGCATATAGATGACATCAAACACGCAGAGGTTGTGAAGGTCAGCATCTGTGAAAGTGTAGAGATTACCATCTTCTCTCCTCACGACATACTGAGAAGACCCTTGGTGAAATTAACACCAGTGAAGTAATCATGTACTCTGAGAAGACCTGCTCACGAGGCCTTATTAACTTTGAGAACTTGAATTTTGCTGCGGCTAAGGGGATCCCAGTAAGCTCTGGATCATATGGGGGTTATGTGTCTATCGCAGAGTATTTATATACCAGAACTTCTTCTAAAGTAGTAACGGGCTCTGTTCTGACTTGAGGTATGGGAATCCTACTCATGGATTCAAATATTTCAGACACCCTACCTGCTGTTGAAGCCTCTGGCATCTTGAACTCTTCTTCTTCCAAAATTGGCCTCTGGGTCGATCCCTCTGCAAGGATTGGTTTGACAGATCCTTGCAGAGCATCAAACGTACCCATGGACGTTTCTTAGACTTGTGGGAATATGGAAGACGTGGCTTCTCCTTCTCTATGGTGCATTGGAATTCTGCCCTTCTTCGCCTTAGCCTCTGCCAGAGATATTTTTAACACTTTGAGGAGCTCAGGGTCATTAGCATACTTTTTTTCATCAATTTCCTTTGGGGTCTCTGTGCTTGATGACGACCCCTTCTGTGGAGACTCTACAGCTTTGGCCTTTCCTTTGACTTTGGGCTCTGGAGCCTTTAACTTACCTTTGTCAGCTGTAGATTCCCCAATTTTTACACCCTTGGCAGAGCACTGGCAGAAGTCTTCTTTGCCTTTGCCTCTGAAGCTTTCATCTTTTCCTCCTTCTCCCCTCATGACAATCATGGTCATCATCCTCATGATCGTCATGCCTCTGTTTGGCTTCCGCGTTGCAATTGTCTAGGGGAGCCTTCTCCAACCTCTGCAAAATTTTGATGGCTGCCTTCTTCATCTTCTTGATGGCCTCATTTGCAACTCAGAGGCGTGATTGATGTCTATCTCTATTGCCCACTTCAGTTTGGAGACGCTTCTGTATATCTCGCTTCTGAGGAGGTCACCCTCTTTCACGAGTTGTGATGTGCAGTCTCTGATCGCTGTATTGGAGGCACGGGCCTCTTTAATGTGTTGGGTGATGTTTTTGGTCACAACATCCCCTAGGGCTTCTACCATAGCATCTAGCTCTCTGCGAGTTGCCAGATGATTGATGTTGGCCCTTGAGGTCTTGGTGTCGAGGCCGTAGGTGATCGCAGAAGAGAACATCTCCTTGATCTCATCTCTGAATGAAGAGTAATTCGTATAGCCCGCAGAGACAAGATCAGCAGCAAATTGGGCGGCCATCTCCGTAAGCTTAGACTTCAGCGTCTTGATCGAAGAAGGGTTGAGTGTCATGGCTTGGAAGGCCTCTGCAAGGTCTTCCTTTTGAAGGACAAAGCTCTGAAGAGTTGAGAGGGTTGACTTGAGTTCTGCTATTGTTGACGTCAACTCCTTCAGAGCCTCTGTGATTGGCGAGAGGTCCTGTGGCACCATGTGGGAGACAAATAAGCTTTTCAACTCATCTATCTTTTGGAATATTTCTATGGAAAAGGTTTGAAGCTCCCCCTTTGTCACATACTTATCCTGGGAACCTAAATCACCAACACATGGTGATTTAGTAGCCTCGGAGCGTGAGGCGCCCTCTGTGGCTGGTATGTCGTAACCAACATAGGGACTTCCACCAGATCTTCGAACATCTCCCATAGGAGTGCCTACCGGTGTTTTGTAGATTTCATGCCCTGTAGGTTCAGAGCCTAGCATGGCAGATTGATCTAGTGGGGACAGAGGGCGTTCTAGACCCTCTGTCTCTATGGTCCTCACCTGTGCCTCTGAATCACGTTTTGGTTGTTCACTCGTGTGAGGAGAGGCAACAGATGCCTCTCTTGGTTCTGTCGAGTCCATGGGCGAAAGGACTCTTGTCGTAAAACCTTCATCCTTTTGAGAGGATGAGGGAGTTGTATGAGGTTGCCCAGGTGTGCGTTCCACAGAGGACGAAAGAATGGCCTCTGTGGGGAAAGTTTGGGTAGGGATCGGCATTTGCGTGCCTTCTTCAATAGAGGTTCCCTCTAGAACAGGGCCTCTAGACATGTGGGTTGCACTGGGAGTTGGGCTTTGATGTGTGCCTTGGGCATCTTTTTCACCCTCACTTAAATCTTCTTCTTCATCTTCGTCGTCTAACACGACTTCTGTTCCCAACTGTGATACATCGATAGGCGCCTTCAGCTCCTCCTGGATATTCAAAAGAACATCCTGAATTTGTTCTGTTGGGGAAACATCTATAACTACTTTGTGCAACCTTCTGCGCTTTGGTGTTGGAGTAGCCTCTGTCGGGCTCTCTTCTGACACTGCGTCTATGACCACAGGCTCTATGATCACAGGCTCTGTTGGTTAAGCCTTCTTGGATTTTCTCTTCTTTGTTTTTGGCAGAGGGCTAGTTGGGCCTTCTTCCTCTACAGACCTCTTCTTCCCCTTCTTCTTCACAGAAGAGTCATCACCCTTCTGTGTCTTCTTCTTCTTGCGTGGGGGACTTGGGATTCTAGGGGGTTCCTCACTCTGCTTACCAGCCTCTGCAGGCTCCTCCACACATCCCTCCACTCTCATTTTTTCAATCTCTTCTTCTAAGGGGGTACCTATTCATGGTGGGGTTGCAGGGACCGGTTCTGGTCGCCTGTTTCCATGTCTATAGGTTTTGCGATCTCCGTGACTTAAATACCTGAGCATGGTTTTAGATAAGGACCGTAGGCTTCTGTACCCATGCTCATGGTCTGTGGGATGAAACTCCTTGAACGGGTAGAGCCTTGGATTCGGCTCTACAGAGGGCAGTTTTGCTGCCAGAAGGTCTCCAAAGGCGAGACCAAGGAAACGTTGCAGGATCAGGTTAGGCTGGTTCATGTCCTCCTTAGCCTTCTTCTGAGCCTGTACCTTCGTTTTTCTCCCCCCTCTGACTGGCGCACTTTTTCTTGATGAGGCCGACCATGTCCTCGAAAATCAAACTACCATAATCCAAGGGAAGGTTGAAATATATCCCATATACGATAGAGATCATCGCATGGGAGGTTTGGTCATGGCTACCCACCTTCCCTGTCAAGCAACAGTTGACGATGGAAAACAGAATGTTCCAAATAGGGGGCAGGCCTTTGCGCCTGAATTGAGTTCTTTTGGTGATGGGGGTTGCATATGAATGAAACTTTAAGAATTTGATTAGTTCCTCATCATTGGGGGTTGCAGCATACGAGTTCAATTGAAGATCCTCCAAAGCGGGCAAATGCAGGGCAATCCTTAATAAGTCCACATTCAATTCCAAAGGAACTAGGGATTTGTTCATAGGGTGTGAGGCATAACCAACAATGGTTAACCCAGAATTGTCAAGGGTTGTGATATAGGCACTGAGGAGAAATTGGGTTATATAGGTTTCAGGGGTGGGTTTAGTGGCAATTAGGGCAAAATATAGTGGGTGATTTCGAAGGATTTGAAGAAGAGGAAAGCTGAAATCGGGAAAACATGTAGTGGAGGGAGCGAATAGTAGTTATTAGGTTTCTTGACGAGAACAACCTTTTCGTACTTGTTCTGAATGAAGGACAGTGCATGGGATGTGAGAGCTTGTTCTTGGGTTACTTTGTTGTCGCTCGACACATTGACGGACTGAGATGAAGCAGATGAGGACGACATGGTAGCAGGTTGCAGGTTTTGCTTTTGAGAGAACACAAGTTTGCAGGTTCCCCGGAGTGTATTTGAGAGTGATGAAGGTTTGAATGTGTGGGGAAAGAGGGGTATTTATAGGAGGGAAAATTTACATTGAACCATTTTAGTTACGAAAAGGCGTAATGAGTGTTTTGGGTTGAAACGGTTCAACAGCTGTGACACGCCGTATTGGGAAGATGCACGATTGATGACGTGCGCCCCCTTTAGTCTGACACGCACGTGTAGTTTCTAACCCTTATCCACAGAACCACGCGCACCATACCAAAAGACAAATACTATTAAGAGAGTTCTGTCAGAGGCCTAAGGGTAACAGAGCCTCTGTGATATGTGTCCGGCCTTCTTATAATCCTACACCTTTAATTACCTAAATAGTTTGAAAATCCACAGAAAGATAAGTGCTTGCTCAGTTCAAACTCATAGAGCCTCTGTTAGAAGCGCCAGAGGTTCTGATGAGTTGACCTCTGAGAACAATACACTTCAAAAGTTTTGGCACCTTATTTGGTTTAATTTTCATAAATAAGACTCCCCCTCTGAGCCAGCTTCCATGGCTCCCCCTAGAAACAAAAACCATTTAAAATCCTAAGAAGAAGTGTCGACAGAAGATCCGTTCAAAGAGCCTCTGTAAGTGATCACAGAGGTTCTGTGAACGAAAACATTTTCTTCTTTAGGTGGTTTTATCATTTTAAAAACACATACTCCCCCTTAAACCATGCACACCTCTGCTAGGTAATACCTGTTGAACTAAGATAGCAAGTGAAAAGATTATTCATGAAATGAAATCATATACTAAAATGAAATTTAAAAGAAAACTATATACAGAAAAGAATAAAGAATTAAGACAACCAAAAGCTAGGACTCTGGACATGTCATTCCAATTTTCTCTACAAGGAAATTACACCTTTTCTCATCTAGGGATTTTGTAAAGAGGTCAGCCAATTGAAATTCATATTTAACAAAGTATAACTCGACGTTACCTTCTTCAACTTGATGTTTAAGAAAATGGTACCTTATGTCGATATGCTTTGTCTTGGA
>NW_020201348.1:40747-42574 GCF_001531365.2 Cynara cardunculus var. scolymus
CAGCCACATATTCAGCTTCTGCGGTGGAGGTTGAAACACAATTCTGTTTCTTTGACGACCAACTCACAAGTTTTCCTCCAAGGAACTGGCAGCTCCCAGAGGTGCTCTTTCTGTCAATCTGGCATCCACCATAGTCTGAATCCGTGTATGCCACTAGGTCAATGTTTGAATGTAGAGGATACCATAGTCCAAGCGTTGGTGTCTTCTTTAGATAGCGCAGGATCCTCTTTACTGCACTTAGATGTGATTCTTTTGGATTGGCCTGATACCTGGCACATATACATGTAGAAAACATAATATCAGGCCTGCTTGTAGTTAAGTATAAGAGGGATCCTATAATACCTCTATAGAGTTTGCACTCTACAGGTGGACCATTAATGTCCATATTCAGCTTCTGGCCTGGAGCCATTGGGGTCCTCATGGGAGAGGCTTCGAGCATCTTGTACTTCCTCAAGAGGTCATGAACATATTTTGATTGGTTTATAAATATGCCTTTGGATGATTGCTTGACCTGTAGACCTAAGAAGAACGTGAGCTCTCCCATCATGCTCATTTCAAATTCATTCTGCATCAAAACCTCGAATTCTTTGCACATTGAAACATTAGTCGCACCAAAGATAATGTCGTCAACATAAATTTGCACAAGCAAGATATCATCATTCATTTTTCGATAAAATAAAGTATATCTGTTGTACCTCTATGAAACCAATTGGAAGTAAGAAAGTATGATAAGCGATCATACCATGCTCTGGGAGCCTGCTTGAGACCGTACAGAGCATTGTCCAAGAAGTAGACGTCGTAGGATACTTATCACTCTTAAACCCTGCTTGACATATACCTCCTCTTTGAGCTTACCATTCAAAAAGGCTGATTTGACATCCATTTGGAATACCTTGAATCCTCTATGAGCTGCAAAGGCTATAAAGATACGAATAGCTTCCAGTCTTGCCACAGGGGCAAAGGTTTCTTCATAGTCAATGCCTTCTTCCTGGCAATACCCTTTGGCAACTAGCCTTGCTTTGTTCCTTACCACTACCCCTTGCTCATTCTTCTTGTTGCGAAAAACCCACTTGGTGCCAATAGCAAGTTTCCTAGCTGGCAGAGGTACGAGTGTCCAAACTTGATTTCTGTCAAATTGAACTAGCACGTCTTGGATAGCATCAACCCAGAAGGTGTCTGCCAGAGCCTCTGCAACTGTTTTGGGTTCAATTTCGCTTACATAACAAGTAAATAAGCAAAAGTTCGCAGTTGCTCGCGTCCTTACACCCGCAGAAGGTTCTCCTATGATTTGAGATTGGGGATGGCTTTGGGTCCACTTGTTAACATGCTGGGGTGGAACAGAGGGCACAGTTTCTTGTGCACTTTGAAGATGAGGTGGAGATGCAGAGTCTTCATTAGGATCTTGAGCTTCATTAGAGGATGAGATTGGAGGACTTTCATTTATTGGAGCAGCTTTTGGTGGAGAAGCTTCTTGGGAAGAGGTCACAGAGGATGAAGGGAGGGGAGCTTCCTCTGTGAGAGGTGTTATAGAGGGACTTGCTCTGGATGTTTGATCTGGATGAGCAGCTTCTGCAGAGGATCTTTCTGGTTCTTTATCATCTTCGTACCACTCTGCAAAAAGTTGCTCGAGGTCTGGGGTGATTCTAGCATTTGGCGATTTGTCAGCTTGAATTTTCAACTCTTCTGTGAACTTATCCTTTGTCACTTGAAAAGTATCATCAAATTTGACGTTTGTGCTAACAACCACGATTTGAGTCCTGGGGATGTAGGCTCTGTATGCAGCAGTATCCCACGCATAGCCAATGAAGATTGCATCATCCCCTTTGG
>NW_020201348.1:46354-47686 GCF_001531365.2 Cynara cardunculus var. scolymus
ATATCAAGAACAGAATAAATCGAATTAGAATTCGATTCCTGCTCTGATACCAATTGTAGGATCGATTAACTCGGTTCTTATATTAACCCAATACTCTAAATGATCTACAAGACAAGCACAGTGCAGCGGAAACAATATTAAGAATCAAGTAGAGCAATGAATCAAGAACAATGAAGAACAAGACAATCAATATTAAGAACACACGAGAGAGAAGCTTCAAATGTATTTCAATTGTATTGAAATTAGACGATTACAATGCTGGAAGCGGCACTGATTACAAAGGAAGAAGCTACGATTTATAGTATTTCCTAACCGCTTGTCTGACAAGACCTAGATGTGTGAAACGATCCAGGCCGTCCAAAAAATGCAGATTACAAAAGTAGTCACGTGAGAAGCACGAGTAGCTAAATAACCTAAGTAAAACAGCAAAGAACTATACCACAAAAGATATTGTTGCAGACCCTCTTTGAGTCATCTTAGAGGCTCTGCTGGATGTAACTTGAAAGCACTTGATTCTTGAGGATCTTCTTCCAGAACCTCTGTGATAGATTGCAGAGGTTCTATCGTCTTTCGACTTGTACGTTGAACTTCTGTTTATGGTCCTCTATGATCTTCTGTGGTAGGCATCTTCTGTTGACACTTGCAGAAATTACTTTTTCAATACTTTTACATTTGAATGAAATGAGAGCTAACAAACCAGATCGAGGACAGCAGAAGAAGCAGCAACAAACCCTACCTGTTACAACCACCCATAATCCCAAACACGATCAAGCCAAGCAAGGTGGAACAACCCTAGGACGCACGACACAAGAACACAAACTCGCCACCACACAGATTACAGCCAGCAAAACAGACCATAGAAAAACAGCCAGCCAAAACAAAACTATTATCTCTTCGAAACAGCTTTGGCAACAACAATACAGCTAATGGCAAAACCTTAGCTGTATAAAAGCGTCCAACACCCAAAAGCAGCAAAGGAACAAAACGAGAGGAAAGATCTTACCAGAAAGAGACGGACCAAGAATGACTACAGGGAACAGCCGTCAAAAATCCTAATGTGCTGTAAATGCAAAACCAGAAATCATGATCAACTCAAACGCACAAACCAGCCAAACAATCACAATGATCTCTAACAATCAGAATGAAAACGAATCAAACATCAAAAGCCACCCTCAAGATCGCCATCTAGAGAGAAAAATCTCATATTCGAGTCTAATTGAGCCATAATGGTACTAAATGGTTCAAAATTAGTATAATCAGACGTTAATGGGTTTAATTGAGGCAGAATGGGTCTTAACGGTCCTTAGTGGGTCCAAATGGTGGTAGTGGATA
>NW_020201348.1:49516-61178 GCF_001531365.2 Cynara cardunculus var. scolymus
GGAACCCAACACCTTGCTATCCGAACTCAACAATGAGGGATATGTGAAATCCAACACCTTTGAGTACCAAGAAGTCAAGTTGTTAAAGTCGAGGCGCCACTCTAAGCGGAAGAAACCTGTTGATAAGCTAAGGGAGAATTGCAAGCACTATTAGTCTTGCAAGACCCGAATCGTTCAACCAAGAGAACTACAAGTGAAAGGAATAACCTCACAAATTATATTGATTTTTATCAAAAGATGCTTACGAATGCTTGAGAAGCCTCCTATTTATAGGGAAATACTATACCCTATTAAGTACAAAATTTAAGGAACTTAAATACACTATTTAAGGCTTAAACTCTTAGAAATGAAGAGTAGAAGAAGAAACAGAAATACTTCCAAGCAACCCAACACCTTGCTATCCGAACTCAACAATGAGGGATATGTGAAATTGTTTGTCCCTATATTTCACTGATCAATCTTTGTTATAGCTTCATAACAATGGCAGATTAGGATATAGGATTCAAGATCATCAAGAACATTGAGAGAGAAAGTCAATCTCTATATTTCTAGTCAAACATCTCTTTACGTTATGTATATTACAAATAAGCTCTCCTACTTACAATTACAAAGACTAACTTCTATTTATATGGTCAAACATCTAAAGACAAGTCAAAGTCAAACATGTCTAATAAAAGTCAAACATGTCTAATAAAAGTCAAACACGCTGACTTTTACAATTATAGACTATATTTAACTTTCAAGACGAAAACAATTAATACTGATTTTTCAGTCCTAACATTCTCCCCCTTTGTATTCAGACTTGAAAGAAAATTCTGCGCTTTGAGTCCTTGTTTGAACTTTGAAACAWTATGCACAATATGTCTTCTTCAAAAGAAATCTTCAACTTAAAATCTTCAAGTAATCAACTGTTGAGAAAGAACTTGTAGCATTCTCCCCCTCGAATGTAGAATCACGGTAATCTTCTCTTTTAACAATGTAGAACGAATACAAAAACAATTTTCAGAAACACTATACAAGATGTGATCTTCAAAGGATCTTCAGAAAACAAGTCTTCAGTAAACTTTTGTAAAGATGATCTTCACATTCAACATCTCTCAGTCGTTGTAACACACAAATAATCTTTTTGTAATTATCTTCAGTCGCGCTTCTTTTGAGTCTTTTGCCAATTTCGAAGTTACTCCCCCTTGATCTTTGCATCAAATTCCCTTTAAAAATGTTCGGAAATAAATATTTCATTCATTATTACATATACTCCCCCTTATGATGAAATGAGAATCATTCCATCATACATAAGATGAATGAAATTTTCCGTTTAAACCGCCAATTCAAGAAATTGTAAGTAGATCTTTGCAAATCCACTTATTTAATCTTTTCAGATTAAGGGAATGGGAAGATAACAACCAATTTCAACAGATGAAATTGTTTTCAATCTTATAAAAAGATTGGCCTGTGAGTATAACAAATATACTCAGTACAACRGATGTACTGTATATATGAGACTTTTTGATGTTCATCTCACCAGGTCTTCCATTCAATCATTGATAGCTAAAAAATCGCTTATCTATGAATGTTTTGGTAAATTAACATATAAATTGCTAAATTTGTGTAGTCTAAAAGAATAAAGCAAATAATGCTTCTATTTAGGCTCAAAAAGATAAACCGTGTGGACTACACAAATTTATCAGACTCAATATGTGATCAAAAAGACTTGAAGGGGGGACATATATCCTTCTGATTCAATATCAACTTTCTCCAAATGAGAAATTGATAGATGATGAGTTGCGTGCCCCAAATGTTATTGAAACATTTATCTGTTGAGAGATAAATGAGTAGTTGGTGGGGTTGTGACAAGAATTGGCCTGGGCATTGCCTTTTTCAATACTAGTCTCCAAAGAATCGAGAACTAATTGATTGTGTGGTATGCCCGGATTATGTAAATTTTGAACAGGATTTTCATATTCTTTTAATCCTGACACAACTCTCGTCAATTCTTTTAGCTCACAACAACTACCCCTTTCTTTTTCATTTTAGTCTCAGCACACAAACCTTTTTTGATTTAAACTCACTCAGATATGGTTGTCCTCTTGGGTAGGTCTGTCGGTTTTGACATTCCATAGAGGTATTTCTGATAAGCACTCAGTCCTTCCTAAAATTTTGCATTATGCACATTTGATCACAATGATTGATCAAAAATATTATTTGTTTAAAGCACAATGATGAAATAAAAATTTGATCAAGTAATTTGGCTTTAAGCACGATCAATAAAGAATGATGCGACAACAATTCGATTATTCGATATGTATGAGAGAAATGAATGAAGATCTGTAAAAACAAGTTTACAGATTCTGATATTAAAAAAAATGAAAGAATGTGTATCAGTCTAAGAAAAACAATATCAGAAAAACAATCTTGAATACAAACGAGTGTATTATCACCGAAAAGGATTTTCGTATAAGAGACGTGATAATAACAGTTTGAAGAATAGCTGAAACAGGTATTGGAGTTATGTACGACGAGAAATTACGCAAGTAAAATCTCAAGAAATACTTGTTCAGAAAATGTACTTGTTACAGAAAAAAAATATTATCCAAAACCATATATTGGACTTTCTAGGAAACTCCCCCTAGAAAGTAGATTAAAGTAATGAATCATTTAAGCTCAAAAATGAAAAAGAAAACATTTTAAGCACGGGTTCTAAACTGAATGTTTAGAAACCACACTCGATAAAGCTCGGGTTCTAAACTGGGTGTTTAAAAGCCTTGGTTGGAATAAAACACAACTCCCCCTGTATCGGTGTATCACAAAAATGATATTCTGATCAGCACAAGATGGACACACCTGCAAAATCAGATCAAGTACATTTTGGTACCCAAACGAACTTGGGTTCTATATTGTTAGTATTGAATTGGGGTATGTTGTAGTTTCCAAACCATTTATTTTTATAAGATATTTTCTTTTCAGCACTATGAATAGGATGATCAGGAATAAAATATGAATCATACCAGTAATTGTGATCATACCTGTTCTTACCTTTCCAGTTGTTGTTCTGATAACTGTTATCTCCATGCCACCTGTTGAACCTTTTGTTATTGACAAAATTATTGGTTCTGCATGTTGAGCACATAATCCTTCTCTTGCTAAGATTAATSAAATCATTAGTAGACTTCACAATGCAAGGAAGATTGATAGTACCAACAGGTGTATGAGATAAAACAGATTTAGCTTTATTAACCCAAATGCTTTTAATCTTGGAAGGATAATTGGGTGATCCAATGACATATCCTTGATAGTACTGATTAGAACGAGAATAGTTCTTAGAAACATTAGATTTAAGACTACTAGAATAACTGTTCGAATAAGAACAATTATAAAAGCTGGTTTTACACTGAGAAGGAGAACCAGTTGAGCTTTGTGCACACGAAAAGTCTTTGACTTTTTGTAAAAGCTAGTCTCTTTCTACAGTAACTAAATCATATTTCTTTTTCAGTTCAGTTCTCATGTTCAATTCAGTTTCAAGGTCTGTCTTTAGATCAGACAATTTCTTTGAAGTATCTAGGAGTTTACCTTCTTACTCCTTCTGAAGCATTTCAAACTTTTTCTTCTGATTAATCAACTCTCGTTTCTCTTCATCTGAGCTGCTCTTGTCATTCTCCGAAGCAATGTCAAGCCACTTTCTTTTCTCAGTAAGCTCTTTGGCAATTGCTGTATACTTCTTTGAAGTATTTCTTTTCTCAATAGCAAATTGCTTTTTCTCTTCGTTTAAAGCCTTTTGTTTTAAATCAATGCTTTCAGACAATTTTTGTAGTTGGCTCTGACAGTCTTCGGAAATGTCTTTCTTTTCTTTAGCATTCTTCGCTCGTTCCAAAATGATAAGTTGCTCAAAATCGGAGATTTGCTTTAGAAGCATCTTTGCGTTCAGCTCGAGAGAGTTAATCTTATTTTCGTAAGATATGCGTTCAGCTCCAAACTTTCTTTCAACTTGAATGAATTTTTTCTTCTCCTTCTCAAACTCTGCTCTTTCCACATCCAAATTATTTTCTGCTCTCAGATATTTCTCCTTTTCTAAGTCCAGTAATTTCTTTAACTCATTCAGATCATTCTCAGACTTATGGAACTTCTCAGTTAAATTATTTATCTCTGTATTGTTCCTTCGAGAGTTCCTCTCAGCATTTAGTTCATTTTGAACTTTTTGGAATTTAGAGAACAATTCGTTATTAGTCTTAATCCTTGAATTTATCTTTTTATTACATTCCATTCTGACATCATTCAAATAATTTTTAAGCTTATCAATCTTAATTTTAAGTTCATTAATCTGAGACTTGGAATCATTCTCAATTCTTTCTAACCTTTCTTTATTCTCTCGATTCAAAGTTTTAACACATTGCTCATTAGTATAATTCTGAATTTGATAATTCAGAATACTCTTTTCTTGCTCAACAATCTTCTCTCTCAACTTCTTTATAATATCTGTCATTTAAAAAAAATTGATCAGTTAAGGATCTATGCAGTGAAATCAGATAAAAGAGACAGGAACAGTTAAGCTCAAAAAAAATAGAAAAAACACTAAAACTGATGAGAATTTAGTAAAACAACGAGAAACTGTCAAAAATCAGTAAAAACAGTTAAAACCGTTGAAAACAGTTAAAAACTGTTAAAAACAGTCAAAGACAGTTAAAACTGATAAGACACAGTTTACGCGACGCAGAACAATTCAAAAATTCTCAAACAGTTAAAAGACACCCAAAACAGATATACGATGATCCAAAAAATAAAATCTAAACAACAATAAAACTAAGAAACCAAAACAGTCCAAAACAATTATCCAAGTCCAAAAACTGATTCTAGTCTAAACCAAACTAATTCAAACCCAATTACAATACAATCTACGCTTTAAACAGTGAACAATTTTCAGGTCCAGGCTAGCTTGAGATGTCCTTGACACTGTATAATTCTACAAGTAATTCCTCTACTCTTCTTAAACAGGAGGTCTGTTAACACCACTTGGATTGCTGTTCCAGTGCACAACTGACAGCAACACCTTTTTGCACCATGTTGTACACTGTTGTTACTGCTGCTGCTGTTATAATCAAAATGAAACTGCTTTTCACTCTCTATTCTTAAACCTTTTGCATCTTGGATTGGTGTTGCTCAAATCAACTTCAAGTGTGGCTTTCGGAGTCATTGAAATGTTGCTACTAAACCTGCTGTCAGTTTGTTGCTGTCAAGACAGACTTGAACCCAAATTAGTTTGAGTAAAACTGAACAGCAATGAACCAAAATACAGTAAACTAATGCACTCAAAACAGCTTCTCAAATCACTCAGAATTGTACCTCACTTAACAAATTGTTAAAGCAACTTCAAAAATAAAAACAACACCTTCAAAACTGTACTCTAAACAGCTCCTCCAATAACAAACACAGAACCTATCTTTTTCCAAACACAACAGCAAGTAACAGCTTCTTCAGAACTAGCAACTGAAGCAATTTCAACAGCACCAAATGCAATAACAATATCTGCATAAACAGCGGATATGAATTTGTAAAAATCAAACCAGCAAATTCAAACAGTTGCAAGCAAATCAAATCTCATAGAGGCTGTCAAAGTGATCAACCAAACAAGTTAATCACACAAATAAATCACTTATAGATGATGTTTAAACTTGATCAGGATGCTGACAGTTAATAGTTCAAACAAATTAAAAAGACTTGTGTTCTTAGATCAGACTGCAGCCTGCTTTTGCTCAGCTGACACTACGAGTGAGTTCTGACACTTGTGTGTTATGACAGTAAACAGGATGAAAAACACCTGTGTAATTTTAGATGGCAGATACAACCTCGTATTGACTTAGGACATCTGCAAACCTTTGAAGAACATACTCAACAGCTGGTAATGTAGCCAATAAGTTCCAATCAATATGTCATGGTTAAACTTGCTGAGTATGAACCTTCTGAAGCAGCTAGGCTGACCTGTTCAGGACACTACAACATTGAAAGAGCATATGAATCTTCACAATACTGGTATGTATCCTCCAAATACTAAATCTGCAAACCAGATGACAGAGTTGTCCACTGTTGCTGTTATTGCCAAGGTTTACCAACACCAACCCACTATTTCGGTATTAAAATCCCTTGGCTGTCACCAGCATATTATGCTTCAAATCTGTGTAGCAGCTGTGTAGCTGCAGATGGTTAACAATCGAAATGAAACAGCTGCTTAAAATGTCCATTCAAAGAACATAGCTTCTGTTCTCAACCATTGTCCTCTGTATTGGCTTCATCTTTAGTTAGAACCAGCAAAAATGAACATTCAAACAGTGTAATCACCACAATGTACGAATTGATACAGGCGATTTAATCCAAAACCAATCAGGCTAATTGAACGATTTTGAACACAGAAAATGAAGATGAAACTGTCAAGTTCTCTGAAAAAACTAACCAGTGTGCGATTAATGTGAAATCAACCAAAGGAAATACGCGATTTACACATTTCTTCAAATCCAGACAAAATAGAATAAGCTTTGGTCAAGAAACTTGAAATCCGGACACTATTATGTGAGTGATGAATCAAAATCGACAAGTAAGGTTGTCAGATTTAGAAATCCGGATGACTCCTTTGAGCGATTTACTAAAATCTATCACAACTCAAGCTAAACCGGAGAAGCAGTGAACGATTTACCAAACTCCGGTCACTAGTCCACTCAAATGTTAATTGAATCCGGTCACCAATCCGGTCAAGTGTTGATCGGTTCAGGTATAAACCGCTCAAAATAAACCTACAAATAAGATGAAATTGAAAAGAAACATCAAACCTGTTGAGCGATTTAGAGTCCGATCAAGCTTGCCGTGCGATTTATAATCCGGACACTTATCCGGTCAAGCTTTCTGCGGTTTATATGTTAATCCGCTCAAGCTTTGCACGAATCCGCTAGGATGAATCAACCGGTGAACAATCCGGTTGCTTATCCGCTCAAAGAGTGTTCGATTTAGAAAGAAGAACAAGGAAGTTGAGTCTGTGTTTTGATCGGTTTAGACTTTTGGGCCATGAAGATGGGCTTAAAGAAATTTGGCCGGTTTAACAAAAAAATAAGAAACTCAAAATTAAAAACAGATCAAAACCTATCAAAAACAGAAAAACTTTTAAAAAAAATGGATCAAAAACACTGGTTTTAAAAAAAAATAAGAACACGAAAAAAATTTAAAAACACAAAATCCACCAAAAATTAAAATTTGAATGATCAAATCACAAATCTTTGTGAATAACAAAGATTCACAATTCAATTTCGAGCATTTTGATCCTATTTTTAACACGAAAACACAAGATTTTAAGAAAAATTCAGATCAAAATCTAAAAAAAAATGAACACTAAGAAAAAAAAATTCAGAATTTTTTTTTTCACTTATCTCTGATTTCTTCATCTGATTTCTTGCAAACATGCTCTGATACCAATTGTTTGTCCCTATATTTCACTGATCAATCTTCGTTATAGCTTCATAACAATGGAAGATTAGGATATAGCATTCAAGATCATCAAGAACATTGAGAGAGAAAGTCAATCTCTATATTTCTAGTCAAACCTCTCTTTACGTAATGTATATTACAAATAAGCTCTCCTACTTACAATTACAAAGACTAACTTCTATTTATATGGTCAAACATCTAAAGACAAGTCAAAGTCAAACCTGTCTAATAAAAGTCAAACATGCTGACTTTTACAATTATAGACTATATTTAACTTTCAAGACGAATACAATTAATACTGATTTTTCAGTCCTAACAGAAATCCAACACCTTTGAGTACCAAGAAGTCAAGTTGTTAAAGTCGACGCGCCACTCTAAGCGGAAGAAACCTAGTGATAAGCCAAGTGAGAATTGCAAACACTATTAGTCTTGCAAGATCCGAATCGTTCAACCAAGAGAACTACAAGTGAAAGGAATGAATTCACAAAATACATTGATTTTTATCAAAAGATGCTTACAAATGCTTGAGAAGCCTCCTATTTATAGGGAAATACTATACCCTATTAAGTACTAAATTTAAGGAACTTAAATACACTATTTAAGGCCTAAACTCGTAGGATTTCCCATAATAATGACTACATAAGTTTTTTTGAGTAATTATTATATTAAAAGGGAAAAACGAAATTGATATCTTAGGCCTTCAAGGATAGTCCAAATATGTAGAAATCAGCCCAATAACATAAGATAATTCTTCCAATTGGGCTTGACGTCTTGGATTTCTTCCAAAGGGACTGAAATGATGAGATTGGCTAAAGCTTCTTGCATCTTCTTTCTCTGTGAGCGTGTCATAGGCCCATGCATTGCTGTAAGTGGATCATCTTCATACATTTTGCCATCCAGCTGTTTATTTCCTTCATGCTTATCTCCCTTCTTTTTGGTAGGGTCTCCATCATCCCCTCCCTCTTTGAATGATTCGTCTTCAAATCAATTCCACCTAGATCAAATTCAAAAGGAGACAAATCAGAGACATTAAAAGTTGCGCTTATCCCATAATCTCCAGGCAAATCAAGCTTATAGGCATTATCGTTAACACGAGCCACTACTTGAAATGGCCCATCACCACGTGGATGTAGCTTGCTACGCTTGAAGCCGGAAACCTTTCCTTCCTCATATGAAGCCAAACCCAATCACCGGGTTCAAACACAATCTTCTTACGTCCCTTGTTGGCTTGTTTGACATATTGTTCAGTTTTCCTTTCAATATTTGCACGTACCTGCTCATGTAACTTTTTCACAAATTCAGCCTTTTCTACACCATTTAAATTTAACTGCTCTTTGACAGGCAAAGGAGATAAATCTAAAGGTGTTGTTGGAYTAAAACCATAAACAACTTCAAATGGAGAAAAATTGGTGGAMGAGTGAATGGTGCGATTGTAAGCAAATTCAGCAATAGGCAAACATTCCTCCCAACTTTTCAAATTCTTTTTGATGATCGCTCTTAACAAAATTCCCAATGTTCTACTCGTTACTTCAGTCTGCCCAACAGTCTGTGGGTGACTTGAAGTAGAAAATAATAACTTTGTTCCCAATTTTCCGCAAAGAGTTTTACAAAAGTAGCTTAAGAACTTCACATCGCGATCAGAAACAATTGTTCTAGGGATACCATGCAAACGGAAAATTTCTTTGAAAAACAAATCAGCCACGTGTTTTGCATCATCCGTCTTTTTACATGCAATGAAATGTGCCATTTTTGAAAATCGATCAACGACAACAAAAATTGAGTCCATTCCTCTTTGATTCTTTGGTAATCCAAGTATGAAATCCATGGAAATATCCATCCATGGGTACAGAGGAATGGGAAGTGGAGTATACAAACCATGAGGAAGGGATCTTGATTTTGCCTTTTTCCATTCAAGGCAACCACCACAAATGTGCTCAACATCCCTTTTCATGTTAGGCCAATAAAAATGTTCCTTCAAAACACCTAGAGTTTTTGAAACCCCAAAATGGCCCATCAACCCTCCACTATGAGCTTCACGAGTCAAAAGTTCACGAAGAGAGCATGAAGGAATGCACAATTTATTTTCTTTAAACAAAAATCCTTCATATCTAAAGAACTTGTTGAAAGATGACTTTTCACAAGCAACAAACACATTGCCGAAAACACTATTAGATTCATACAATTCTTTGATGAATTCAAAACCCATGATTTTGGAATCCAAATGAGTGAGAAGAGTGTACCTTCTTGATAGTGCATCAGACACTATGTTTTATTTACCTTTCTTGTATCGCACAACATATGGAAATGTCTCTATGAAAGATATCCATTTGGCATGCCTTTTGTGCAAATTCCTTTGACTTTTCAAATACTTAAGAGATTTGTGATCGGTGTGAATCACAAATTCCTTAGGCATAAGATAGTGTTGCCATGTCTCCAAAGCTTTAACAACAGCGTAAAACTCCTTGTCATACGTTGGATAGTTCAAAGTGGCCCCGTTTAACTTCTCACTGAAATACGCTATGGGTCGGTTTCCTTGAAGCAAAACAGCTCCAACTCCAATTCCTGAAGCATCACATTCAATTTCAAAAGTCTTAGATAAATCAGGTAGTGCTAAAACAGGAGCATTGGTTAAATCATGCTTTAATTGCTCAAAAGCCATTTGTTGTTTTTCTCCCCATTCAAACTTCACATTCTTTTTCACCAACTCGTTTAAAAGTGAAGCCTTTATTGAAAAATCTTTCACAAACCKTCGGTAAAAACTTGCAAGCCCATGAAAAGATCTTACCTCTGAAACGCTTGTAGGGATAGGCCAATCTACAATAGCCTTTATTTTTGCTTCATCAACACGTAATCCATCAGCACCAACAATATACCCACGGAAAACAACTTCTTTCACGCAAAATGTGCACTTTTTCAGATTTGCAAACAACTTTTGCTCGCACAAAGTAGCAAGAACAAGCTTAAGATGCTCGACATGATCATGCATACTTTGACTATAGATCAAAATGTCATCAAAATACAMAACAACAAATTTCCCTATGAAATGCCTCAAAACATGATTCATAAGCCTCATGAAGGTGCTAGGTGCATTAGTTAAGCCGAAAGGCATAACTAACCACTCATAAAGACCAAATTTGGTTTTGAAAGCGGTCTTCCATTCATCACCTTCTTTGATTCTAATTTGGTGATATCCAGATTTAAGATCAATCTTCGTAAAGATTTGGGCCCCATTCAACTCATCAAGCATGTCATCTAATCTAGGTATTGGACGATATTTGATGGTGATTTTGTTAACAGCCCTACAATCAATACACATGCGCCAAGTACCATCTTTATTTGGAACTAAGATGACGGGCATGACACATGGACTAAGAGACTCACGAATAATACCTGTTTCCAGTAACTCGCCAACTTGTTTTTGAAGCTCTTTTGTTTCCTCTAGCTTGGCTCTATAAGCTGGCCTATTTGGAATAGTTGCACTTGGAACCAAATCGATTTGATGTTCTATACCTCGAATTGGTGGCAATCCGTTGGGCACTTCTTCGGGTAACACATCTGCAAATTCACCTTAAACAGAAACAATCTCCAAAGGTAAATCATGAGGTGAATTGTTAGTCGATAAGCAAACTTCTTATTACATAAGTACAACTAGAAGCTTATGGGAAGTTAACGCCCTATCTACATCTCTCATGCTCGCAAAGAAAGCACCTTTTCTCTCACTGGCTTTTGGTTTTTCTCCCTTGAGTGTTCCGCTCATATTTTCATTCACTACTTTTTTTCACTTTCTTTTTCACTTTTATCATCTCCACTCTCTTTTGACTTTTTCAAACTCTCCTCTTCTAGTCTTTTGTCTCTCATTTTTATTTGTTCTTTTAACACTTGTTGTGGGGACATAGGTACAAGGGTGAATGACTGATTATTGAGTACAAAACTATACTTATTTGAACAACCATCATGAGTTGTTTTGCTATCAAACTCCCAAGGGCGTCCAAGAATAATATGGCTAGCAGTCATGGGTACAACGTCGCACGAAACTTCATCTTAATATTTTTCGATGGAAAACCTCAATAATACCTGCCTCACAACCTTGAGTTTTCCATGATCGTTTAGCCATTGTAAACGATATGGTTTTGGATGCTTGATAGTTGGCAGCCCCAACTTCTCCACTAGATAAGAACTAGCACAGTTGATGCAACTTCCA
>NW_020201348.1:61248-64715 GCF_001531365.2 Cynara cardunculus var. scolymus
CAATGATCAACATGCATACCTTGTCTTGGATTAGGCATCGAGTATGGAAGATGTTGTGACGTTGTTGATTGTCCTCTTCTTTAGCTTGCATGTTTAACGCCCTCATGGTCACAAGAGCCTCCCTTTCATCACCACTATCGACCGCGTTAAGTTCTTCCTCATCCTCATATGGCATATTGTTGCCATCATCCTCATCCTCACTTTGACTCAAATAGGATCCATCATCAAGCATAATCATACCTTTTGAATTGGAGGGAAAGAAATATCATTCGGGTAATATTTCCAAAGGAGTTGCAAACGTATCTGATCACACAAGGGTAGATTATAAACCTCTAGTAAAATGACCGCCTCTAACCCAGCAGATAAAGTACATTACATAGCATTACATAGTCCGTTTTAGGGATTGGCGACTTAGCCATTCAGTGACTTTGGCACTAGACGTTCCCCAAACGGGTACTGTCGGGTCGGGTGTTTCCATAAAGTAGAGATCCAGAAACAGGTTCATGAATACCATCAATATCTACTGGAGGAGCGTCATTAAAGGCATTGTGAAGCGATATGTCCCTTTCCCAAACACTTGAAACAAGTCAGTTTTGAAGTATGAGAAGAAGAAGGCTTGTTTTTGTCACTTTTTGTTGGAAAAGTCTTCTTTGAATCAAAATCCTTACCATGTTTCTTCTTTAGGTCTTCATTTTAATTCCATTTGTTATTTTTCCAAGAAGACGAAGAAGATGAATTGGAAGAAAACTTACTTGAACCTCCTTTTCTTTTTAACTATTTCTCCACCTTTTCAGCCATGTGAAACATTTCCTCCAACTCCATGTAGTGTTGCAACTCCACCTCATCAGCAATTTCTTTCCGAAGACCTCCCAAAAATTTGGCCATGGTGGCTTTGGGATCTTCTTCAATGTTCGCCCTCGTCATCGCCATTTCTAACTCTTGGTAATGCTCTTATACAGATCTTGCTCCTTGAGTGATGCTTTGAAGTCGATTAAACAAATCATGATAGTAATGGGGTGGAACAAAACGCCTTCTCATAACAGCCTTCATCTCCTCTCATGTATTAATAGGTCGTTCCCCATTTCTCCTTCTAGACAAAACCAACTTGTCCCACCATGTTAGAGCATAACCAGAAAATTCAATAGAAGCAAGTTTTACCTTTTTATCTTCGGAATAGTTATGAACTCCAAACATATTCTCCACTTTTGTTTCCTACTCCATATATGCCTCCGGGTCACTCTTACCTTGGAAAGATGGAATCTTCATCTTGATGCCACCAAGATTGTTGTCAACTCTATTTGTGTTTCTCCGGTTGTCTGGCTGGGGTTGTTTTAGATCCCCCATCATCGCCTCTTTGTAAAGATACCTCCAATTGATCCATTCTCTCCATCATAGTTTCCATCATTTGATTGAATTGACCCATCAATGTCTCTCTCCATGCCTTTTGTTCCAAAGTCTCTTTTACTCCTTCCATAGTTGCTAAAACACAACAAGATTAACAATTGATGATAATAAGTAAACCTTGCACCCTATCCCCCCAAATTTGTTTTCCAAACCTATATTACTCTCTCCAAGTGTATTACTCTTTATACGGCCTTTTTTTTATTCTATATATTTTTTAAAAACTTTATACGACAAGAATTCTAACAAAATAAGTAGAATGAAGTAGATGAGAGAAATAGATAAAACTAGATAACAAAAGATATGATCAAACAAGAAAGTTAGCTCTGATATCAAATGATATGAAACTTTCAAGAAAGATTTCAGTATGTGTCGGACCGTTCTTGTATGATCTCGTGTACTCCCTTGGACCCAACTTCTTAGTCTTGAATCCAACAACGAAGGGTATATAAAACCCAACACCTTTGGAATGCAAAGAAAACAGAAATGAAGAGTAGAGGAAGAAACACAAATACTTCCAAGGAACCCAACACCTTGCTATCCGAACTTAACAATGAGGGAAATGTGAAATCCAACACCTTTGAGTACCAATAAGTCAAGTTGTTAAAGTCGAGGCGCCACTCTAAGCGGAAGAAACCTGGTGATAAGCTAAGGGCGAATTGCAAGCACTATTAGTCTTGCAAGACCCGAATCGTTCAACCAAGAGAACTACAAGTGAAAGGAATAACCTCACAAAATATATTGATTTTTATCAAAATATGCTTACAAATGCTTGAGAAGCCACCTATTTATTGGGAAATACTATACCCTATTAAGTACAAAATTTAAGGAACTTATACACTATTTAAGGCCTAAACTCTTAGGATTTCCTATAATAATGACTAACATAAGTTTTATTGAGTAATTATTATATTAAAAGGGAAAAACGAAATTGATATCTTAGGCCTTCAAGGATAGTCCAATTATGTAGAAATCAGCCCAACAACATAAGATAATTCTTCCAATTGGGCTTGACGTCTTGGATTTCTTCCAAAGGGACTGAAATGATGAGATTGGCTAAAGCTTCTTGCATCTTCTTTCTYYKTGAGMGTGTCATAGGCCCATGCATTGCTGTAAGTGGATCATCTTCATACATTTTGCCATCCAGCTTTTTATTTCCTTCATGCTTATCTCCCTTCTTTTTGGTAGGGTCTCCATCACGAGTCATTAGGATCAAAATGACAATAAATGGGCATAATTAATCTGATTAGACCCTAGTATGTTAATAGGCCCATTTATCCATAAGGATTCTAATTGGCCCAAAATGACACTAATTGGGTCATTTTTAGTTTGATCAGACCTTAATGGGTATGATGTGCTAAATTCGTCAGAATTAGTCTCATCAGACATTAATTGGAGTGATTGAGGGTCCATTTGGTGTTAGTGGATATAATTGGCCTATTTCTCCTAAAGAAGTCCAATGGGGTCCACACGACTCAAAGTAGGTCATAATTAGCCTTTTTAGACCCTAATGGATCTGATGGGCCCAATTCTCCGTACAGAGTCTAATTGTGTCAAAATGACCCTAAATGGGAAATATTTGGTTTGTTCAGACCTTAATGGTTATCATGGGCTTATTTCTCCTATTCGAGTCTAATTGAGCCATAATGGTACTAAATGGWTYAAAATTAGTATAATCAGACGTTAATGGGAGTAATTGAGGCWKAATGGGTCTTAACGGTCCTTAGTGGGTCCAAATGGTGGTAGTGRATATGATGGCCTAATTCTYATTAAAAAGTCCGATTGAGTCAAAATGACACCAACTAGGTCATAAATAGTCTCATTAGACCCTGATGCRCTTAATGGGGCCCTTTCTTCATMACGAGTCTAATTGGGTCAAAATAACACTAAATGGGACATAGTTAGTCTAACTAGTTGTCAATACGACTAATTGGGTAGAATGTGTCTTCAGTGTCCTTGGTGKGTCCATGTACACTYRTTGGGTATATTGGSCCTATTTAGTTGTAATCRAGTCATTTGGATCAAAATGACCATAAATTGGTCATAATTAATCTGATTAGACCCTA
>NW_020201349.1:0-1387 GCF_001531365.2 Cynara cardunculus var. scolymus
TGCTGCTAGTTGTTGTTCACAAGTTCTCTGGATGAAGACTCAGCTTAAGGACTATGGATTTAATTATGACAAAATCCCAATCCTCTGTGACTCCAAGAGTGCCATAGCAATCTCTGCGAACCATGTACAGCATTCCAAGACCAAGCACATCGATGTAAGGTACCATTTTCTRAAAGACAATGTTGAAAAAGGTAACATAGAAATGTACTTTGTTCCAACTGAGATTCAATTTGTTGACATTTTTACAAAAGCTCTTGATGAAAAACGTTTTTTATTTTTAGTCAGCAAGATGGGTATGCTGAATCTCACCACTTAGAGACAATTAACATTAACCATCGATTCTCAATATCTCATTGTTATGCCAATAAGTGATATAATAACAATGCCATATATTCTTTAAGTATCTTAAACTAGAACCTCTGGTTCTAAAGACCAGAGCCTTTGGCCCTTTAGAATGCCTTAGATTCATTGGCAAAAATTTTCCTTTGTAACCAGAGCAACTCTGGTTCAACTCCATTTCTTGGTTCTTTTCACCAAGTCTTTTTCCTCAACCAGAGCTTCTGGTTCTAAAGGCCAGAGCCTCTGGCTTCCTTTACTTTCCACTTGTTTTTATTTACCCTTTGAAACTAGAGCCCCTCTGGTTCCCAAGACCAGCGCCTCTGGTTTCCACCCTACTTGCATTATATTCTACTCACTCAACCAGAGCCTCTGGTTCCAACGACCAGAGCCTCTGGCTTTAGATTCTTTGCAAGTTTCATCTTAATCATTTCATTTCATACTTCATTTATTTCTTCCTTCACCACCAGAGCCTTTGGTTCTAAAGACCAAAGCCTCTGGATTTCAAAGTCTTTGCAACCAGAGTCCCTCTGGTCTCAAAGACATTCTTTTTCATACTTCATCATTTTTTTTATTCAATCTCATCATCATTCACAACCAGAGCCTCTGGATTCAAAGTCTTTGCAACCAGAGCTCCTCTGGTCTCATAGACTCTTTGCTCTTCATCCTTGGTCATATTTAACTTCATCTTTTTCATCATTCACAACCAGAGCCTCTGGTTCTAAAGACCAGAGCCTCTGGATTCAACATCTTTGCAACCAGAGCCCCTCTGGTCTCAAGTTTCATTCATATCTACTTGCATCCTTTGAGGGGGAGCAAAAATTTACATTTGTAAACTTGCATTTTCCATCCAGAGCCTCTGGTTCTACTATCTAGAACCCCTTGTTTTATAAAATGCTACATATGATTACATTACCAGACCTCCACTGGTTTTATAAACATGGATTGCTAAATTTCAACAGAGTTTCTGGTTTGTCAACCAAATTCTCTATATCAAGCAAATCCAACATTTCTACTTGTCTCATTTGACATTAAAACCAGAGCTCCTCTG
>NW_020201349.1:4202-6024 GCF_001531365.2 Cynara cardunculus var. scolymus
GTCTCCTCTTTCAACGAGATCAGTGCAAAGTTTGTTCATCGAGCCATCCAAGCAACAAGGGCTCTCACTCAAACGATGGTCGATGAACAACGACGTACATCAACACTCCTTCGTTCAATGAAGCAGACTACCAGAAAGGCAGACCTGAGGGAGTATCTTACATCCCTCATGAAGGACAAGAAGAAGAAGAGGTCTCAAACCTCTTGCTCAAGCAGCCGCCCGAGCAAACGAAGGCGCCACGACGACCAAGACCCCAAGGATCAAGGCCTTGGCCCTCGTGAGGGGGAGAAAGAGGCGGTGGCTGCATACACTTCAACATTTGCTGCACCACAACAACTAGCACCACATCAACCATCACCTCAAGAAACCCAAGCAAGGGAACCAGAGGCCTTGCCTTCTGATGATCAACCGCATATCCAGGTTCCATTGGCTACAACCCCAGAGCCCATCCTGCTGATCTCCTCAACCGATGAAGAACCAACCACCCCACAAACACATCAACCTTTTTCACCTACACCAAATATAAACCTACCCTTAACCCCTTCACCAACACCCCGCACAACTCAACCTTTCATCATTTCTTCACCCATACAACCAGAGCCCATTATAACCCAACCTTCTTCACCCATACAACCAGAGCCCACTATAACCCAACCTTTTTCACCCATACAACCAGAGCCCACTATTACCCAACATTCTTCACCCATACAACCAGAGCCCACTACAACCCAACCTTCATCACCCCAACCCAACCAACCTAAACACAACCAATGGTGCAAGAAGATGTTCCCTCTTCCTCAAGGCATCCTCCAACAGGCCTAGTGGACGAGATCATTCAGCAAATGGAGTCGATGAGGAGAAGACCTCAAGTGCCAACCAGGGAACCAATGATGATGGAAAATATCCATCAATACATGTACCATGATCGCGATGAAAGTTTGTCAACAAATCCTCCAATCCTATCGCCCGAATCAATGGATTTCCTACACCATCGCTTCGTCAGACAAACTACTCATGATCCTCGAGTTGTCTTCTCGAATGAAAGAATAAGGAGAGTCATGGACTTAAAGATAAAATCCTTCGCCAACCGAGCTATCAGATACATTGAGTTCACTGTGGAAAGAGCCCATGGGATCATTAGCATGTTCAACGAAAATGATCTCATTAATCTCAACCCGTACGACTTAATCGAATTATACGCCTATACAACTCAGAGGCAGGATCACGGGATAAGGTTTGGAATGGAAAATCGAGCGATAGTAAAGACAATGGAGTCCCTGGTAAAGTTAAGAGCGAAAACAGACTTCGAGATTGCGCTAAGGCTGGGCATTGAGAGGCTATCTTGCGCTCCACCAAATGAAGAATTCCATGGCTTGCAGGAGATACGCTCTGCCTCTGTCTTGTCTCAACCCGAACTCAGACTTGTTTACAAGAATGAGTTTGGGGTGAAAAARTTCTTTAGAATGTCTGAAGCCTTCAAGTACTCAATCGATTCACTTGAATGGTTTCAGAAAAATATTAGAGACAGACAAGGCCGAAGCCACGTGCCGAGGGAAGTGGGAAACCATCTTATTCAAGAAATCTCAACTGTTATAAACTACATAAGGTTACTCCTATGATTCAGAGATATATACTCGGGTAATCCTTGATGAGATGGATTTTTTTTGCCTTGATGTATATTTGCCTTCAGTCTTGTATAGAATTCATCATCCAATGAAAATTTGGAATTTGATGTTTCTTCTAGATTAGTGTCTGTTCTTCATATGTGATTAGATTAGATTTTGTTATTTCATTACTTAGGAGGAGATTGTTAGATCCCATA
>NW_020201349.1:6302-10598 GCF_001531365.2 Cynara cardunculus var. scolymus
TAGCAATAGTTAGTTATCTTAGCATTAGCTAACTAGTATAAATAGACGACTAGGTCTATTGTAAAAAGTGTGCATACGTGAGAAGTCCTCTTTGTGTTTTATGTTTTATTATCAATAAAGTAAAACCTTTGAAGCTCAAACTATTTTTTAATATGCATATATTACTTTTGAGTCTTCTTAACTTTCTTCGTAAAATCAYTATAATTTGGTTATTCATAACTATATTATAAGTGTTATTGAGAGATCTGGGATCAACAATTGGTATCAGAGCCTATTGATTGATTATCCAATCAAACGATCATTCAATACTGTCCAGAACCTCTGATAACAACAAATGCTATATATATGTATTTAACCAGAGCTCCTCTGGTTCTACATAATGGATTTCCAATGTTTCTCTAGAACCTCTGATTTGAAATCCAAGGCTTCTATAACATACAATCCAACACTACATCCATGAACTTCTTCATAGATGTTGAACTAGCACTCCTCTGGTTTCCCCCCCCCCCAATAGGTCATGACCGACCAGAGCTCCTCAGGTTCCATGACAATAATTTTTATACAAAAACTCATTTTAATTGAGACTCATTTTTCATAGATTATACAAAATTGCAGCTTTTGTGACTAAAAACTATACCTCATAAGTTTTTAGAAGATCAAAACTTTGTAATTAGTATTAATCTTACAATTAGATGGGATTTTTAACTTTAAATTATTTTTGGGGTTGCGTATTCATCAAGTTATTATTTTGAATATGTTTTATTCAAATAATTTCTAACGTCATCAAAACCACGCGCCTGACATCTTCAACAGCCTGTTCCCCACATACCCTTTTAAACCTTCCTCCTCCCTTACCCCGTCTTGACACGTGTCCTACTATATTAAATGCACGTACTATCAAGATGGCTCACGTTCCTCAAATCAAATCGTCACAAACCGAACCGCCAAAACTTTTCATGATTATTATATTTTAATAATCAAGAAACGTTTCCCTTTCCCTTCCCCCCCACTACCCCAACCCTTCCCCATCTTCCCGCCTATAAATATCTTTCATCTTCCTCGGGGATGGAATGAGGAAGAATCACCTACCAGCAGTGGAGCCATTCACGCCAGTATACAAGATGCATGGTCATCGACCAACGCTCTCAAAGGAGGGCTATACCATCAACCGTACTCTTCCACGGGCTATGCTCAATGTCATACCATTGACATCTGAGATACGCTAGAACTATGAACGCTCCATGCTGTCCCATGAGCCGAGGGAAGCTACCTCGGAGCACCTAGAGCCGTCCCCTGCATCAAGCGAGGGCGCACATGAGTCATCATCATCGGATGATGAAAATGATGATGATGATGCTACTCAACGTGCCACCCTCGGCCCTACTGAAATAAACTCTCCACCCACTTCCCAAAGGGCAACCATATCCTCTACCCCAGGCGATCAAAGCCAAAGGGATATTGAACAAGGACGACTCAGTCCAATCCCTACCCAAAACAGCCATCCAGAGGCCATTCATCGGGTCTCTGGAGATGAATCAGCTGAGGAACCTCATATACCATCACCCCTCTCCCAACAGAGAGGTGATGAAGAAATAAGAGCTCCATCGCCTCAGGGCTCGCCACATCCCATCACACGCACAAAAGCATGTGTTTGCTTCTGACGTTGAACCCCATGATCGTTCAGGGCGATCTCCCCTTCCTGCACCACCTCCTTCGATATTTGATCTACCGAAGGGGACACACATTCATTTCACTTATTCGGCCTCTGAAGCCGAGGAAGAGGAAGCGGATGTCACAACATCGCGAGATAGCTCCTCTCTTGAGGGCTATCAAGGACACGATGGAAGTCCTTCAAGACCCACCTTCTCACAAGGTTAAGAAGGCGCCTTAGGAGCAGAGACACAACCTGCAACAACGGAAAGGTTGAGTTCCAAGCCTTTGTCGATACAGTGATGCGGTCCTTGGAAGACCTTAAACTCATCATGCAAAGGATTGTCGACAACCAACCCTCCACCTCTACCTCTGACATTCAACAATCTCTTGCAATCTTACAACACCATCTCACCCAAATTGAAACCCAAACACAGACCAACACCACCCGCTTACAAATGTTCCAACAAACCGTCACCCAACACCATAACACCAGTTCCTCCCTAGCCACCCAACGAAACCAAGTCATCATCCAATCCATCGCTACCCTCACGGCCCAGGCAACTGAGGCCGATGAGAACCTCACCTATATAATCACCCAATTTCAAACCATCCTCCGTAACCTTCACTCCCTATCCATAACCATCCCCCCCAAGTCCATCACCAAACACCACAACCATCCACCACATCTATCGATGATTCCATAGCCAATCTCACCCACCAAATGGCCTCCATCCAAGACACCCTCACCCAACTACCCGCTTATATACTCGTCCAAATACCCAAACCCACTTCTCAACCACCACCTCCCTCTGCAGGCCCATCCTTCGATGAAGCCTTCTCCACTTTCACTGCAAAGGTGAGAGACCTAATAACCAACCTTCCCATTCCCCCATACACATCCACCTCCAACATGCCACCACCAACTTAATCCTCCACGACCGAGTTCATCACATGAGCGGACTTGCAAGCTTTATCAAGGGCACTGGTCTCATCTTTTAACGAGATCAGTGCAAAATTTGTTCATCAGGCCACTCGTCCAACAATGGTTCTCTCCCAGAACCTGGCCGATGAACAACGGCGCACAACTTCCCTCCTACAAACAATGGAGGCGAGTCAATGGCAGACCACCCTGAAGGAATACCTCGCTACCTTCAGGAAGGAAAAGAAAAAGAAGAGGCCAAGAGCCTCTTGCTCAAGCAGCCTCCCGCACAAGAGGCCTAGGCATGACGACCAAGACCCCAATGATCAAGGTCTTGGACCTCATGAGGGGGAGACACAGGCCGTGGCTGCACAACAAACTGAATCTGCTGCACCACTATCACCATCACCTCAACCACCACCATCACCAGAAGGAACCCAAGCAAGGGAACCAGAGGCTCTGCCCTCTGAAAATGTAAATATACAAGTTCCCTTCGCTGAAACCCAAGAGCCCATCGTGTTGAGCTCTTCAACCGATGAAGAACCTACTACCCCACCAACATAATTAAACCAACCTCTTCCTTCAACACCCACATCAAACCTACCCTTAACCCCTTCACCAACACCATGCACCACTCAACCATTCAACTTATCCATGCAACCTGAACCAATGACACTATAACCTTTGTCACTCCAACAACCACAATCTCCTACCGAATCCCATGCACCAAAAACCACTCAAACTGAACCAAATGAACCCCAACCAACCCAACATGAACCAATACCAACCCATACACAACCCTTAACCCATCAACCCGTGGTGCATGCGGATGCTCCCTCTTCCGTGGTGCATGTGGATGCTCCCTCTTCCTCAAGGCAACCTCCTCAGAGCTTGGTTGATGTAATAATACAGAGAATGGAGTCAATGAGGAGACGTCCTGATTTTCCACCCAGGGAACCAATTTCGTTAGAAAATATTCATCAATATCTTTACCAAGACCGCGATGATAGTTTGACTATCAACCCTCCAATCTTATCGCCTGAGTCCATGGACCTCCTACACCATAGATTCATTAGACAGACCACTTAAGCACCCCAGGCTGTCTTTTTGAATGATGGGATAAGGAGGGTCATTGATCTAAAAATAAATACATTTGCCAACTGAGCCATCCGATACGTCGAGTTTACTGTGGAGAGAGCACGTGGGTTAGTTTGCGTCTTCAATGAGAACGACCTCATCAACCTCAACCCATATGACTTGATCGAATTATATGCATATACGGCTCAGAGGCAAGACCACAGCATCAGATATGGAATAGCAAACCGAGCGATGGTAAAAACGATGGAAACCCTGGTAAACCATGGAGCCAAAAGCGAATTTGAAATTGCTTTTCGGCTAGGCATTGAAAGGCTTTCCAGCACTCCTCCAAACGATGACTTCCATGGCTTACAGGAGATACGATCTGCTTCAGTTATAACTCAACCCGAACTTGGACTTGTTTACAAGAATGAGTTCAGGATCAAAAAATTCTTCAAACTGACTGAGGCCTTCAAGTATTCAACAAATACACTTAAATGGTTTCAGAAAGTCATTCGATAATGGGCAGACATTATGTGCCAAGAGAAGATGGGAGTCGACTCATTCACGAGATATCGACAGTCATCGCATATCGAAGACTGCTCCTATGCTTCAGAGAAATATATTCAGGTAGCTCGTGATGAGTT
>NW_020201349.1:12418-16103 GCF_001531365.2 Cynara cardunculus var. scolymus
GGAAACGGTTTCTTGATTATTATATTAAAATAATCATGAAAAAGTAAAGGTTGTTAGGTAATGGACGATTTGATTTGGAGATCGTGAGCAGTCTTGATTGTACATGCCATTAATGTTGGAGGACACGTATCAAGGCGGGGTAATGGAATGGTAATTTGAAAAGGTTTATGGGGAACAGGCTGTATAATGTGTCAGGCGCATGTGAGGATGACGTATGGATTATTTGAAATAAGAAGTTATTCCAAATAATATCTTGAGAAATATGTATCCAAAAGTAATTTAAATTTAAAATCCCATCTAATTGGAAGATTAATACTAATTACAAAGTTTTGATCTTCTAAAAACCCATGTTGTATAGTTTTTAGTCACAAAAACTGTAATTTTGTATAATCTTTTAAAAGAGTTTTGCAATTAATATGGGTTTTGTGAATGAAAGATATTTTTTCATGGAACCAGAGATGTTCTGGTTGACCATGACACATTGGGTAGGGAACTAGAGGGGCTCTGCTTGAACATCAATGAAGGAATTCATCGATGAAATGTTGGATTGCATGATTGATAGGCCTTGGATGACTAACCAGAGGCCTTAGAAAAGCATTGACAATCCATTTTGTAGAACCAGAGGAGTTCTGGTTAAATTCATATTTAGCATTTAGGAGGCCAAAGGCTCTGGATAGTAGAACCAGAGGCTCTGGATGGAAAATGCATATGGTTTGAAGATGAAATAGATGCTCCCCTTGAATGATGCATGAAGAATGGTTTTGAGGTTTGCAAAAACTCCCCCATCAAACAAATAATAATGAATAATTAGGGGACCAAAGGCTCTGGTCTATACAAACAGAGGCTCTGGTTGAGAAGAATGATGAAATTAAGATGTGCAATGTGGATAAGTATGCAAGTGAAGAGGTATATAGATGGGTCTTTGAGACCAGAGGGGCTCTGGTTCCAAAGACAATGAATCCAGAGGCTCTGACCTTTAGAACCAGAGGCTCTGGTTGCAAAGACAAAGAATAAGATGTATGAGAAAATGGTTAAGGGTATGGGAAAGTGTATAGAGGTTGAGCCTTTGAGACCAGAGGGGCTGTGGTTCCAAAGACTTTGAATCCAGAGGCTCTAGTCTTTAGAACCAGAGGCTCTGGTCTTAAAGACGATGAAATGAAGTATGGAAATATGGTTAAGTCCATGTGAAGTAGGAAGAGGGAGACTCTTTGGGTTTGATGAAAGAAGGGTGTGCTGTATGTCAAGTCGTAGATGGAAACTTGATCTCGCTGGTTTCAAATGATTTGGAAACCAGAGGATCTGGTCTTTAGAACCAGAGGCTCTGGTTGAGAAGGTAATACTTAGTGGAGAAAACTAAGTATTTGCTTTGGACCAGAGGGGCTCTGGTTCCAAAGGCGATGAAGATTGTTTGCCAAATATTAATCAAAGTGATTCTAAATGGCCAGACGCTCTGGTCTGTATGGCCCGAGGCTCTGGTTTAGGATACTTGAAGTTTATGGCAAATATTTTATTTATCACTTATAGGCATAACCATGACATATTGAAAATATATGATTTAAATATATATATGTTGCCTTTAAGTGGTGAGATTCAGCATACCCATCTTGCTGACTAGGAATAAAAATCTTTTCTTATCAAGAGCTTTTGTGAAAATGTCAGCAAGTTGAATCTCAGTGGGAACAAAATACATTTCTATATTCCCTTTTTCAACATTGTCTTTCAAAAAATGGTACCTTACATYGATGTGCTTGGTCTTGGAATGCTGCACTGAGTTTGCAGAGATTGCTATGGCACTCTTGGAGTCACAGAGGATAGGGACTTTGTCATAATAGAAACCATAGTCCTTGAGCTGAGTCTTCATCCAGAGAACTTGTGAACAACAACTAGTAGCAGCAACATACTTTGCTTCTGTTGTGGATGTTGATACACAATTTTGTTTTCTGGATGTCCAACTTACCAGCTTATCCCCCAAGAGTTGACAGCTTCTAGACGTGCTCTTTCTATCAAGTTTGCAACCTGCATGATCTGCATCTCTGTAGGCTATTAGATCAAAGCCAGAGTTCTTTAGATACCAGAGACCCAATGATGGAGTTCCCTTGAGGTATCTAACGATCCTCTTGACTGCAGAGAGATGCGATTATTTAGGATTT
Organism: Cynara cardunculus var. scolymus; assembly: GCF_001531365.2. NCBI lineage: Eukaryota > Viridiplantae > Streptophyta > Magnoliopsida > Asterales > Asteraceae > Cynara > Cynara cardunculus. Next base: position 14,569 of record NW_020201349.1, read on the forward strand.
GATTGATATCTTGCACAACGACATGTGGCAAACATAATATCTGGTCTACTAGCAGTTAGATACAGGAGTGATCCAATCATGCCTTTGTAGGTTGTTACATCCATATGTTTGCCTGATGGATCAGCAAATAACTTAGCACCTATAGCCATAGGTGTTCTCATTGATGATGAATTTGAGAGAGAGTATTTCTTTAGAAGGTCAGTCACATACTTGGACTGATTAATGAAAATACCTTCTGAAGTTTGTTTTATTTGAAGACCAAGAAAGAAACTAAGTTCTCTCATCATGCTCATCTCAAATTTGCTTTTCATCAACTCTGAGAATTTTTCGCAATGTTTTGCATTTGTAGAACCAAATATGATGTCGTCCACATATATTTGAACAAGTAAGATATCGCTTTTGTGCTTTTTGAGAAAGTGGGTTGTATCTATTGTACCTTTTTGAATCCATTATTGATGAGAACGGTAGATAGAGTTTCATACCAGGCCCTGGGTGCTTGTTTCAGCCCATAGAGGGCCTTATCCAGAAAGTAGACATAGTCCGGATGTTTTAGATCTTCGAACCCAGAAGGCTGCTGCACATAGACTTCTTCTTGAAGTTTGCCGTTTAGGAAGGCAGACTTGACATCCATCTGATAGACCTTAAAGCCTTTGTGAGCTGCGTAGGCTAGGAACATTCTGATGGCTTCAAGTCTTGCATCGGGAGTGAATGTCTCATCATAATCAATCCCTTCTTCCTGGCGGTAGCCTTTGGCAACGAGCCTGGCTTTGTTCCTTATTACGATACCATCTTTGTCCTTCTTGTTTCGGAAGGCCCATTTGGTTCCTATGGTCGTCTTCCCTTTGGGTAGAGGCATAAGGGACCATACTTTGTTTCTTTCAAACTGGAGTAATTCTTCTTGCATCGCGTCTATCCAGTGTGGGTCTTGTAGGGCTTCTGAAATCTTCTTTGGTTCTATCATGCTCAAAAAGTTGGCGAAAAGACATTCATTTACAGTGGCAGATCTCGTCTTGACACCAGAGGTTGGATCACCTATGATTTGGTGGTGTGGGTGATTTTTTGTCCACTTGGTGCTAGATTGGGGTTATGAAGCAACAGGATGCAGCTCTTTTTCGACTGATGGAACTGCTTGCTCCCCCTCGACGAGATCATCTCAAGAGTTAGACTGGATCTTGATCATGATCTGAAGACACAGAAGAAGATGGTGAAGTAACATGAATTTTAGTAAGTGATATACCTTTAGCTTTGGTGACTTCATGGTCTTCATCTGTTCTGGAGATAGATTTTGCATTTCACTCATGTCCAGAGATTACTTCTTCATCGAAGATGTCTTCAAATAATTGAGCTAACTCTGATTCATTGGGTTTGCCAAGTGATGAATCAGATGCTCTTCTTTGAAGTCCGAGTTCTGAAATGTTGTGTTCAGAAGTCATTGGTGTGGTATCATCAAATGACACATTGGTGCTTTCAATGACGATGCTTGTCCTTTTGATGTAGACTCTGTAGGCTTTGGCGGTTTGAGAATAGCCCAGAAA
>NW_020201349.1:18378-44419 GCF_001531365.2 Cynara cardunculus var. scolymus
TCCAATTCATTGAATCCAATCCCTTGAGTGTCCATTTGACCATTTAATTTTTCATAAACATCTTAGGCATCTTTGTACTTCTTCATCAGAAGTTCATTGGTTTGATGCTTCTGGTGAAGAATTTCCCGTTCTTTTTGGAAGAAATCTTTAAGAGCAACTGAGTTTAGTCTCTCTACCTTGGATTCTTTGAAGGCCTTAGTTTTCTTTTCTAAGTCCTTAGTTATTCGTTTGTTTAGTTCCAGAAGTTTATCTTCCTCTGATTTCTTAAGAGTGCTGATGCGAGTCTTTTCCTTAGCAAGTTCTGCTTTTTCTTTGGTTAGAAGGTCAGTCTCTCTTTTGTAGAAACTTGCTTCTTTTTCCGCTTTTATCCTTTCAGATTTTTTAAAATTTAATTTCTCTTTTAATTTAAAGAAATCTTCTGAAAGTTTTATAACCCTTAACTCTAGCTCAGATGGAACATAGTTGGTTTCATTTGAAGTAGACTCACATACCTGATCATCAAAGTTGGAGGCAGATTCTGCATTGGACGTGACCATCAGACAGATGAGTGCTTTGTCTTCATCATCTGATGAAGAATCAGACACCCAATTTTCTTTTTCGGCCATCAGGCTTTGCTCTCTATTATTATACTTGTATTTGTTATTGTAATAGTCAGCATCCTTTACCAATCGTCCTCTACATTCTTTGGAAAAATGACTGAGTTTTCCGCACCTGAAGCATCAGAGGTCATTTTTCCTTCCATCCTTGTCCTCTTTCCTCTCGTCTCTTCTGTCTTCTCTTCTTTCTTCTCTCTCTTCTCTTCCATCTTTTCTATCTTCACTCTGATGAAATTTGGATGGCTTCCTTTCATAGGATGACTGGTATCTTTCCCTCTTGAACTCTTTTCGTTCATAGGGTTTCTTGATGAACTTTTTTTGGAACTGCTTTGTAATCAAGGCCAAAGATTTGGCAAAAGCTTTAATTTCATCATTTGATTTAGAAGTTTCTTCTTCAGATTCTGATTCTACCACCAATGCTTTCTTGCTTTTCTTCTTGTGTTCTCTGGTAGGCGTCCTGAATATTTCCTTTTCATCGGCAACAAGAGCGAGAGGTCCACCGATGGATACCTTCTTCTTCATTATGTCATTCTCTTGTGCTGCAAGCGTTCCGTACAGATCATGAAGTGACCAGCCGTCTAGGTCTTGGTTTGCTTGAAGGGACATAGACAACTGAGTCCATTCATCGCCAAGACTTTTTAGGAATAAAACATTGTTTTCTTCCTTAGTTCTGGAGATATCATTTCGACGATATTGATTGATCAATGTGTTGAAACGATCGTATGTCTTCTGTATCGGTTCATCAGGAAGGGCCTTGAAATTTGTGTATTCGTTGAGACATTGTGCTCTACGATTTTTATTTGTTTTTGTTCCTCCTTCCAGTTGGCTTGCCAGTTCATCCCATAGTTCCTTGGTTGTGGAACATGCATCGAGGGATTGGAAGATTTCATTGGGTATGGCCATGATTATCAATCGTTTGGCCTTCTTGTCTGTCTCTACCCTTGTAACACCCTCATTTTTTTATATGAGAATGTTACATAATCTGAAATATATTCCTAAATAAGTACTCCAAAGGACGGCTAAAATAAAACCGTTTGAACCGTTTACAACGGAAGTCTTTGAATCACCCAAAAATTAACTTATGTTCTAACCCACCTCATACCAGGTTAAGTTACAAAAGATTGACACAACGCTGCTAGACAAAAGACTAAAACTAAGATGATAATTAGCAACTCTCTAAGCGTGTCCTTTGCCCTTATCCAACCTCGAACTATCTGGCCCTAAGATGCATACTATAGTCAGCTTATAAAGCTCAGTGAGTTCATGGTTTGCGTGAATAAAATCATATTTTGACATATATATATATATATGGCATATATGCATGCTTTATAATAAAAGTCACAGCTTTAAAAAAAATTATATATATATATATATATTTAAAACACTGAAAATAGGAGATCTCATAATGTTTAGTCGGGCACGGGTCATTTAGTCACAAACACGCCCTGGGTTGATATTTCAATCTTAATTGATCACCCACTTGTCCGGGTAGTGTTTTATACTGGTCGTGACTTACTGGTCAAATGTCTACCCTTGAATCATAAAACTTTAATATGGAATAGCATGCTAGAGTTATTCGAAAACTGATTAAACACATAGCATGCAACCATTCACAAAATAACATACATGTAAAATATATCATAACATGTGTGTAATTGAGATATCATGCACACGTACACATCATCAACAATCCATATCATGCAAAAATAATTTGTACTTAGGTATGCATCCTAGTGAAATCTCATGAAGACTCACCTGATAACGAAGGTTGCTTAACTAATGTCGCTGACTTGTAACCTACAATTTATAATAGCAAATAGCATATAAATGATTAATTTCTCCCAAAGGCTAACATAAAAGTCAACTTACGGTCAACTATGTCGACTAGGGTTGACCTTGGTCAACTATGCTTAAGAACGCTCCTCACATCAATTAAAATTATAGGAACCGTGAGTTCCGACATAAGGTGTATCGTCTAGCTATATATCTTAAAACGACATCATAAACGTGATTATTAAGTTATCTATTATATGATAGACATGTTAATAATTACATATTTCGAGTTAAAAACGTCATAATAAATTTACAACTCGAGTAACACTTCGTATAGTCAATTATTCATTTTATAACTCCATAAAATCATTTTTTATAAAATAAATGTCTTGTGACGAAAACGTCTCGTTTAAGATATAAATAACGGTCGTTCCATAACTTTAAAGTTCAACATAATTAATACTCGAAATAATGTTTAGAATGCCAATTTTCTAAATCTAGGGGCATTTTGGTAATTTTATTAAGCAATACTCAAAGTGTTGTTAAAATATCGATTCCCTACTTGTGAGGTCATTTTGGTAATTTACAAGGCAAATACGTAAAGTATCGCTAAAATGCCGATTTCCATATTGTAGGGTCATTTTGGTAATTTCATAGGGATTAGATTTAAAATAATACTTATATACATATTCCCAAGACCTTGTGTGCGTTAATGTAGTATTCAATTTCTCCCTTTATATTGCTTTGTAATAGTTAGGCATTTAATGTTTTCCTTAGTATAAATAGTGATTAGCTTCTTAATTGTAATCAGTTCACTTGTTAATCAGATTAGAGCTGTAATTATGATAAGAAATTCTCTCAAGAAATCTATTGAAGATTTGATGACAATCTCTCTCTAAATTCATCTTGTTCTTAATTCTTGAAGATTGAATTCTGATTTTGTATGATTTGGGAATTACAATTTGTGTAATAAGAAAAAGGATCAGTATTGATCTGCCCGGGAAAGGACCGATTGTTATCTATGGTGATCGGCATGATCACCATATCAACTTGTTATCGGTTCTGAAAGCTCGAAAGTGTACAAAAAAGATGTCAAAGTTATTTAGCCTATATGGTAGACGCAAAGAAAGAAAAAGGTTAGCAAGAGTTAATTCCAGTTGTGTATGACTATCCAGAAGTCTTTCCAGAATATTTGACTGGGTTACCACCTGATAGATTTATTGAGTTCAGGATTGATCTGGTACCCGGGACAGCGCCAGTAGCAAGAGCACTATACCGGCTAGGACCATCACAATTAAAAGAATTGGTTACTTAGCTGAAAGATCTTCTTGACAAGGGTTTTATCAAACCTAGTACCTCGCCTTTGGGGTGCTCTGGTTCTGTTTGTCAAAACGAAAGATGGATCAACGCGTATGTGCATTGATTATCGGAAATTGAACAAACTGACGATTAAGAATAAGTATCCTTTACCAAGAATCGATGATCTATTTGATCAACTGGTGAGAGCCAATTATTTCTCAAAAATCGATTTGCAGTCGGGATACCATCAATTAAAAGTCAGAGAAGAAGATATTGTTAAAACTGCTTTCCGAACTCGATATGGGCATCATGAGGTTTTGGTTATGCCTTTCGATTTAACCAATGCTCATGCAGCATTTATCGACCTGATGAATCGAGTGTGTGGTGAATATCTCGATAAATTTGTTATTGTATTTATTTATGATATCCTTATATTCTCCAAAACAGAAGCTGAGCATACAAAGCATCTTCGTCCGATTCTTGATCTTTTGAAGAAAGAAAAGTTGTATGCTAAATCGTCCAAATGTGAGTTCTCTTTAGGAGAAGTTCAATTTCTAAGTCATGTCATATCTGAAGTAGGAGTGAAAGTTCGTCCTGCTAAGATCGAAGCAGTAGAGAAATGGGATGCACCAAAACTTCTTCTGAAGTCCGTAGTTTCCTGTGGTTACCAGGATACTACCGGAAATTCATTCAAGATTTCTCTAAGATTGCAGTACCATTAACAAAGTTGACTCGGAAAAATATTAAGTTTCAGTGGGAAGAAGATCAACAAAAGGTCTTTCAGTTACTGAAAGATCGTTTGTGCAGCGCTCCAGTTCTGTCTTTGCTATAAGAATCAGAAAATTTCATGGTCTACAGTGATGCTTTGAAGCTAGGTTTGGATTGTGTTCTAATGCAGAGAGGGAAAGTAATTGCGTATGCATCTAGACAACTAAAGGATCCTCAGAAACAGTATACAACACATGACATGGAGCTTGAAGCCGTAGTTTTTACTCTAAAGATTTGGAGACATTACTTGTTGGGGACTAAGTGTAAGATCTTTACAGATCATAAAAGTCTCCAACATTTATTCAATCAAAAGGAGTTAAATATGCGGCAACGACGATGGATCAAATTGATTAATGATTATGATTGCGAAATTCTCTATCATCCCGAGCAAGCTAATGTGGTAGCCGATTTTCTGAGTAGAAAAGAAAAGAGTGCTACGATCAGGGCTGTAGCTATGAGAATAAATCTTTTGCCAGATCCTCACGGTGAAATTGCAAAATGTCAGGGGGAAGCTATTAAATATGGTAACTTCAAGTCTGAACGATTGGGTAAATTATTTCTACCTTGGAAAAGAATGATAAAGAACTTTTGTATTTTCAAGGTCAAATATGGGTACCGTGCTATGGAAATACTCGGGAAAATATTTTCATTGAAAGTCATAAATCCCGGTATTCTATTCATCCTAGCACTAATAAAATGTATAAAGATTTAAAACCATTTTATTGGTGGCATGGACCAAAAAAAACACATAGCCAAAGTATGTAGAGCGATGTTTGACATGTCTGCAAGTAAAGGTTGAACATCAAAGACCATATGGGAATTTACAGTCTTTAGAGATTCATGTATGGAAGTGGGATCATATCACGATGGATTTCATTATGAAATTACCTTGAACTCCAAAGGGATATGATGCCATATGGGTAATTGTGAATCGTCTGTCAAAATCTGTGCACATTCTTTCCATAAAAGAGAATTATCTGTTAGAAAGATCGGCAAAGATTTATATTAAAGAGATTGTGACCAGACATGGGGTTCCTTTGTCCATATTTCAGACAGGGATAGTCGATTTACCTCTAAATTTTGGGAAAGTTTTCAGAAAGCTTTGGGTTCTCAGATTCGGTTGAGGGGCGTATCATCCACAGAATGATGGTCAAAATGAAAGAATAATTCAGACTCTTGAAGATATATTGAGGGCATGTGTTATAGATTTCGGGGGATCGTGGGAAGATCATCTATTGTTAATTAATTTACCTACAATAATAGTTATCACTCTAGCATTCAGGCGGCACCGTATGAAGTTTTGTATGGTCGTAAGTGTAGAACGCCGTTGTGTTGGAATGTAGTGGGTGAAATATGATTAACAGGGCCAGAAATTGTTCAAGTCACTTTTGAGAAAATTGAGCAAATCAGAGAAAATATTAGAACAGCTCAAGATCGTCAGAAGAGCTATGCTGACAGACGCCGTAAGTCAATTGAATTCCTTGTGGGGGATTATGTGATGCTGAAAGTCTCACCATGGAAAGGGGTAGCCAGATTCGGTAAGAGAGGTAAGCTCAGTCCAAGGTATATTGGGCCATTCAGGATTTGCAAACGATTCGGAATGGTTGCGTATCTGTTGGAACTACCAGAAGAGCTTAGTTCGATTCACAACACTTTCCACGTGTCTAATCTACGAAAGTGTTTGGCAAATCCGAATCTGGCAGTTCTACTACAAGAAGTCAGATTAGACACTAAGCTGAACTTTGTGGAAATACCAGAAGCAATAACTAATCAAAAAGCTAAGGTTTTGCGGAATAAAGAAATCAGTTTGGTAAAGGTTCAGTAACATTATCACAAGGGATCTGATGTAACTTGGGAATCGGAATCTGAAATGAGAAATGAGTATCCGTTGCTTTTTGACTGAATAAATTCCGGGACGAAATTCTTTTGAGGGGTGAATAATGTGATAACCGAGTCTTGGTTATGACATGAGGTAATCAATATGTGGTTATTTGATATATGATTCTGTGAATACATAATTAATTGTTATGGTTAATGATGTGAATACATGTTTATATGAGATTAATATGTGAGTATGTGTATTTACATGCATGGAAGCATATGTATAATGTTAAGTATATGCATGATTATAAGTTATACATGAGTATGTGTGCATGAAAGTATATGGTATATTTTGTGGATGCATGGTTTGCATGCACAGTTAGTACATGCATGCATGAGTGTTAATTGAGAACATGCATAAGATCAGCCGCCTTCCATTTATGAAAGGGTATAAATAAGAGTGTTTAAGAGAAAACTACTCTTTTTGCAACTTATAGAAAGGAAAATTTGAGAGTAAAGTTCTCTAAGAATTTGGTTGCATTGGCTAAAGCTGAAGTTGGATTCATACTTGTTGTTTATCTTTAAAATCTGATAATTGCATAAGGTGAGTAATTTTAAACATCCAATGCATGTGATTTTATCAGTGGTATATTGAATCCTGCATTGTTCTTGAAAAAGAAAACCTCCATTGACCGGATTAAGTTCATCTCTGGTCACTGTGTTGACCGAATTGGGACAAGTCCGACCATAGTGTTGTCCGGATAAAGAATGTATCCGGTCACTTGACTAATGAAGAATCTTGTACCAGACATCTTGTTGTCCGAAGAGGAGTAACTCCGTCCGAGAGTTGACCGGATCAGAGTTTATGATTTGATTGTCTTATTCAAATGTTGACCGGATTCCAATATATTAAATTATATTTGGACAGTGTTGTCCGGATGGGAAGTTCGGCCAAGCCTTTTCGGACTTGTGTTGACTGGATAGGATGTCCAGCTAGGTCTACATATGATTGCCCAGATAAATTTATCCACTTACAAGTCTTTATTCAAGTTGGATTGTATTGAAGATATATTGTTTCTTTCTAAAATGATAAAAATAATATTTTATAAAGGATTTTTGAACTAATGGTTCTAAAGTTTTAAAGTTTGAATATAAAGACTATTTTGAAACTGTTACTGGTTAAAATTATAGATGATGTTCCATCAGGATGTTTGTGACTCCGGTCTGTCCTTTTTGGAAATAATCTATAGATTTTGATGAGGAAATAAGGGTGGCACATCAAGAAGAGGTGTACCTTGGGATAAGGGTGGCATATCAAGGAAAGGTGTACCTTCAGATATAAGAGTGGCATATCAAGGAGAGGTGTACCTTTGGATATAAGGGTGGCATTTGTGTATGTGTTTATTGATACAACTCTTACTACTATGTCCTTTATGATTACGATGGCTCTGAGTCCTTATTTCTTTGTGATTTAAAGATTCGGGACCATGGTTCTTACTAGAAATGGTAGTAATGATGTTATTGAGAAGGGGATAATTGGCTTTTGGCTAGAGGTTTTGAATAACCATGTTTTTGATGAAAAGTGTTTAGGGACAAATTATGTGGAACCTGAAAAGCTCTAGCCCTGGTTTTGCTAAATAAACTATTCATAAAGTCAGAGATTGGCTTTGGAAATCAGAGGGGCACTAGTCGATGTGAACTACGCGGTTATGTATCTGTTTATATGAAAAGCTGATTTTAAATAAAATTTTGGTGATCTTGACCCTGCAATTACATGGAAAAAGGGATCTCACTAGACCTTTCGGTCTAACCCTCATTTTTGTCTTTCTAATATGTATTGTAGGAACTGCTGGTTACATGATAGTAAGGGGAAGGGGAAAATGTAATTGTTTTCCTATATGCATAACTATGTGAAGATCAGCTTATGGATGAATCTAGTTTTAAAGATAAATGTTAAATAGTACAAGAACTTGTATTTTAGAATTTTTGGGTTATGTATTTTGTACGTTAATTTCTTGTACTATGGGACCTAAGTGGAGTAATACATGTATTTGTTTTGAATGAAGTATATGTTATATGCAATGTGTGATATGGGGTGTTACAGTACAGATGTGGTTGCCACTGTTGTACTTGTCTTGACTTCTTCATTAAGATTCTGATTCACCATCCTTTCTGGATTATGCTGCGTAGATTGCCCCAGCAAAAATACTACTGAGATTCCCAGGGTGATAGAGAATCTCACAGTCATAATCATTTACAAGTTCAATCTATCGTCTTTGCCTCATATTTAGATCTTTCTGATTAAACAGATGTTGAGACTTTTATGATATGTATAAATATGACATTTAATTTCCAACAAGTAATATCTCCAAATCTTTAGGGCAAAAATAACTGATGCAAGTTCCATATCATGAGTAGGGTATTGTCTCTCATGATTCGTTAATTTCCTGGAAGCATTAACCTTTCTTTGTTGCATCTGAACACATCCCAAACCCAACTTTAAGACATCACTGTAAAACATATACATGTGCAGTTTAATAATATTTAATGGTATCTTAATGATGAAGTAAATTAATGGTATCCTAGTGATGAAGTAAATTAAGTTTTATAATACTAAACCCGCCACCCAAAAGTGTTGTGATTGGTTAAAGATTTCACTGACCTTCAATTCATAAATAAAATAAACATCACCGCCTTAGAAAGAAGTATAAAAAGAAGGATGGGATAAGATAAGCTTACCTTATCATTCCTTGTTTTGAAAGAAGATATATTTTTTAGAATGAAAAGTTGAAGACGGTGAAGGTGTTCTTGAGAAAGAACTAGTGTTTTAAAGAATCTGTGTTTGCTGTGTGATCTTTTTACTACAGAATCTGTTTTAACAAGGTGAGTTTAATTATTGTTTTGATATAACCAGTGAGGTTTTGAATTACTGTCTATTTACAAATTGTGAAGTTGTTATATGCTGTTTGATCTTATAAAAACTATTGAGTATTGATGATTTAAAGATATAAAAGAACTTGGTAAATCTGTTCTAAACAGTTTTAAAGGAAGTATTTTATGATTTTGGTATTTGAATTTGTTTGAGAAGATTAAGCAGAAACTGTGTTTTAAAAAGTAGTTTTGGATTTGATACCCTGTTTTGAGGATTTAAAGAGAAACGGGTGATTTAAAGCAATCATATGTAGAACAAATTGTTCTTGTGGACTGAAGGGTTTGAACACAAATCTGTTTTGAGACTATGATTGAGTTAGAACTATGAACGAGGTTCACTCTGACAGAAATGACTACAGCCTATCATTGGATGAAATAGTTCATAAGAACTTCAGGGGAAATAAGGATGGTCGTTGTGTGTGATGGATAGCTGTTGCTATAAAATGGATTTATGAATGTAATAAGGATGGTCGTTGTGTGTGCTTGGTATAACTATTGCTGTTATATCTTTTAAGATTACAACAGATTGGAGTTCTCACTTCTTGGTGATTTGAGGATTCAGATATGTTGTTCTTATTTGAAATAATGGTATTGATGTTATGATTACGGGAAAAATGTGGCCTATGGTCATTAATTTTGGTTAAAAGTGTTTTGAAACGGAATGTCCATTTTTATGAGGAACCAGAAGAAGCTCTAGTTGATTTTCACTATTGGAACAGAGGGTTCTGTTTATTTGATTTAAGAAGTATGCATGTTCTTAATGTACTAATAGAACCAGAGGCTCTGTATCTACTCATAAGAGCTTCTGTGTCAAAATCATGTTTAAAAATGTTTTGAGAAAAGGATTTTTATACTTAGAAAGTTCTTACAAAGACAGACCAGAGAGGCTCTGGTTGACTTATAAGTTGAACCAAAAGCTCTGGTTGGTCTTGACTTTTAACAAGAACCTCTGGTTAGTGCAACCAGAGGCTCTGGTCGAGAAACCAGAAACTCTGGTAGAGGAACCAGAGGGGATCTAGTCTTGTTTAGTAAAATAATTTCTAAGTATGGTTTTGGAACCAAAGGCCCGATGAACCGAAACAGATTATGATTTTCATTCTTTACTATATATAATGAATTATTTAAAATAAATGTTTTGCTGTTCTTCACCCTACATTATAAAAAGGGAACCTCACTCGACATTCATGTCTAACCCTCATTTTGTGTTTTCAAAATATGTGTGCAGGTAATGATATTAAGGGAAATAGCATTATGTGAATTATTCCCTATGTGCTTAGCTGTACAAACCTTTATTTGCCATGTTTTGAAGATTAGATGTCAAGATACAAGAGCATGTATTTTTGGAATTTTTGAATTGTGTAAATTACATCGTAGACTCTTGTATTAATGGACCCTTATGAGCTTAATATGTATTCTATGAATGAATTATGTGTTATATGCAATATATGGATTTGGGGGTGTTACATTAGTACGTGCAGTTTTGTATGTATTTTTTTTGCAAAGTATTTCTTAATTTATGATCGTTATTCCATGTTACTCTTGAACTTTTGGTTTTTTAGTCGTTATTTTAAATGTTTACCTCGTTAGACAGGGTGATCGAGTACATTATCAACCATCTGCATTAACAATCGAACCATCAAAGATAACTATTTTTCCTATTCCCTTTTCCATTACACATACAATTTTAATTGTATTTTAGTCCCAATTTTATTATGATCATTATGTTGCTCTCGGAGATTATGTAATGATAAGGCAAAGAAGTTGATGAATTCTAGAAATAGGCGACGTCCTGTTAGGTTTCCCTCATCACTTATCCTACCAGTAATGAGCTTAGTAATATCATTTGATGATGATGAAAATTATGTAATCGGATCAAATTTGTTTTCATTTGATTTGTATATACACCAAATGTTTTGTGTTCTATAATAATAATTTTGTATGAATTAATTGCTCCAATTTGATTTATCTATTTATAGCGCTCATTGATTTCTATAAATTTGCTACCAACAAAGCTAACTATTTTTCCCATTTCCTCTTCCATTTCACATTCAATTTTAATCGTATTTTAATCCTTGTGCTTTTACGATCATCAAGTTGCTATCATAGACAGTGTGATGACAAGGGATAGAAACGGATGCATTCTGGAAATAGCGATGTCCTTTTAAGTTCCCCGCATCATTTATCCTACCAATAATGAGGTGAGTCGAGTCGTTTGATCAAATTGGTTTTCATTTGGTTGTATATACATAAAATGTTTTGTGTATCCTACTAATTTCGTATTGATTGATTTCTCTATTTAGAGCGCTGATTGATTGCTATAAACTTGTTATTAACTCTCTGTTAAGGTCTAATCTTAATTGGGTTTTTCTTTTTGCAAATTTCTATTTCTTTTTCTGGACGAGATGATCGAGTACAATTTCAACAATCTGTATCAACAATGCAACCATCAAATACAACTATTTTTGTCATTCCCTTTTTCATTTCACATTCATATTCAATCAAATTTTAATCCCAAACTTTTTATGGATCATCAGGTTGCTCTCACAGATGGTGTCATGACAACACAAAGAAGTCGATGAATTCTAGAAATAGGCGATGTTTTATTGTGAGTCCCTGATAAGATCAATCTTCATAAAACTTGGAAGTATCCATGGCAGATCTGATTTTCAGTCAAGAACATGATAGGAGAGATGAGAAGAAAAGTCAAACTTTATTATACATATATGAATTTTACAATTGAGCTCTTTTCTCAATTACAAGAACCAACACCCTATTTATAGGGTCAAACAAGAAACCACATAGTCAAAGTCAAATATCTAAGAAAAGTCAAACACGGTGATTTTTACACAATTAGAGGCAATTTTATCTTTCAAGACGAATACAATTTTACACAGAATTTCATTCCTAAAATTCTCCCCCTTTGTATTCAGACTTGAAAGAATTTGCACGCTTTGAGTCTCGTTTGAACTTTGCAGCTTTAAGCACTCTATGTCTTCTTCAAACACAGTCTTCAATTTGAAACTTCAGACAATTATTTGTTGAGAAATATCTTCTAACATTCTCCCCCTCGAATGTAGAACCGCGATGATCTTCTCTTTTGACAATGTAGAACAAAAAGAATAACGAACAAATTTTTAACATTCTCCCCAATAATGAATTTCTTTAGATAAGATCACAAACATTTTTTACGACGCGAAATCTCTATCAGTAAGCTGTTGAAATGATGATTTTCACATTCAACAACTCTCAGACATTATAGCATCTGAATAATCTTCGTAATCATCTCCGGTCGCACTTCTTTTGAGTCTTTTGCCAATTTTGAAGTTACTCCCCCTTGATCTTTACATCAGATTCCCCTTATAATGTACGGAATTGGACATTTCATTAATTATTACTTACTCCCCCTTATGATGGAATGATTCTCATTTATACGACGTAAAATAGTCTAAACATTCTCAAATAGTTTAAAAACACAAAACAAAACAGATAAACAATGATCCAAAAATGAAAATCTAAACAAAATTAAAAACATAAGCCCAAAACTTTCCAAACTGAAAAAAAGGATGCTCCTTGAAGCCTGTGTAAATCCTTGATTGAGAAAACAGCCGATAAGGTGAAGCTTGGATTGAATACAGATGACCTTGTGATCAATTTAGTGCCTAAACGAATGAACAGTCTCTGCTGACAAAGCTTCCTGCTAAACAGCCACTGTTGCTGTCAATCCTTAGTCAACTCTGGTATTGATGTGCCTGTCAGCAAGTAGAATCTGACAGTGAAATCAATCCTGAACACAATGAATTGCTTATGGATGCTGTTACAGATCTACTTCATGCTTCTGCAAAGGCTCTAGGTTCCCAATTTGTACTTATCTTTGCAACTCTATTTGATCCGTTTATGGATTTTGTGAGAGAATCAAATTCACTGCTTCAAAAAAAATTATAGCAGCAGTAAAACACATACTTTTAAATCAGTCAACACTTATTTAAAATGCTCAAATCAAGACTTCTTAACAACTCAAAGAACAGTAATCAATGGGCCAACAGACAAGTGCAAAATGCAGCAACAACAGAATGAAGATAGTGCCAAAAACACTAAAACAACTGCCAATTGATAGTTCCTTGTAGAGACAACAACTATTACAACACACAGCAACCATATAAAATTCAAGATGATACCATAAATTTGAATACAGCAACTCTTATCACTAAACAACAGAGCCTAGGAAAGTTCACAAGTGGTTTTCAAGGTGGAGATCACATTATCAAAATTATACAGGCTGAAAAGATAGCTGGGAAGATGCTTGGGTAGATTCTTGTTACTAAACAAACAAACCTCCAAAGCAAATTTTTCAGCAAGGTTACTGATTTTACTTGCACGAAACCTGAATCTGATGCACAATAATCTTCAAATCATAATGAAATAGACAGCAATAACCTGCAAAATCTTAATGAAACAGCAAGAACAAACCAAATCAAATCTGATAGAAGCTGTCAAAGTGATCAAACAAGCAGGTGAAGTCAAGAAATTTTGTGCTATCCAGAACCTTAAAATCAAACAGCAACCTATGATATCCTTGATAAAACAGCAAACCTGTATTTTGTAATCCCAAGCAATTGCAAACAGTGACAATGTTACGGATTCTTTTACCTGTACTGTCTCAGCAGCAGAACCCTGTGAGGACGATATGTATTTCCAAGCAGAGTTAACCCACCTAAATCTATGATCAAGTTACACCAAATCCACCTAACCTGATTGTATGATTTAAATCCAAAATCGAGCAAGAAATGTCTCCAGTGAAGAAATCGATTAGGTTAAACTCCGTTCACAGCTTGATTCTAATCCGGTCAAAAGTCCGCTCAAGAGGTGTGCGATGAAGTCAGCGATTTAAACCTAAAACGATTACCTTATGTGTGATAATCAAACAGATTCTATAGATGAGATGAGCGATGAAGCATAAATCGATGAAATCCAGATGAGCTGTTGAGCGGCATACCGAGAAATCGACTACCTGAGCAAATCAAGACTGCTACCCACTTATGCGATTTAGTAATCCGGATGGTTACTTGATGAGATGAAAGATTTACCTGAGCGATTTAGAATCCGATCAATCCAATCGAGCGATTCTTGCTAAGTCTTAAACTGGCTTGAATCCGGATAAGACTCAATCGATTTACCAATCTATCCGATCAAAGCTTCTGCGATTTACCTGTTAATACGATCAAAGCTTCTGCGATTTACTTGTTAAAACGATCAAAGGTTCTGCGATTTACTTTGGGTGAGCGATAAAGATGAAGATGTGGTATGGGCCTTGGGCTTTGAACAATTTACTACCAAAAAGACAAAAACAAATCAAAATTAAAAGAAAAGGATCAAAACACTGGTATTTTAAAAAAAATTAAGAACACGAAAATTTAAAAAAAATACAAAAAATACAAGATCTTGAAATCAAGTAACCAAATCATAAATCTTTGTGAATAACAAAGATTCATAAAGTGATTCCGCACATTTGATCACGGTATTAACACGAAAAACACAAAATTTTGAAAAAAATCGGATCTAAAACAAGAAAAAGATAAGAACATGAAGAAAAAAAATTCCAGAAAATTATCTTCAAAAACTTTGGATTTATTCTTCTGATTTCGTGCACACACTGCTCTGATACCAATTGTGAGTCCCTGATAAGATCAATCTTTATAACACTTGTAAGTATCCATGGCAGATCTGATTTTCAGTCAAGAACATAATAGGAGAGATGAGAGGAAAAGTCAAACTCAATCAAACTTTATTATACGTATATGAATTTTACAGTTGAGCTTTTTTCTCAATTACAAGAACCAACACCCTATTTATAGGGTCAAACAAGAAACCACATAGTCAAAGTCAAACACGGTGACTTTTACACAATTAGAGACAATTTTATCTTTCAAGACGAATACAATTTTACTTAACATTTATTAAGTTTCCCAGCTCGCTTATCCTACCAATAATGCGGTTAGTCAGATAGCTTGATGATGATTACAAAGTTATGGAATCAAATCGAAGTGGTTTTTGTTTGTCTTGTATATACTAACTTCGTATAATCCAATTTGATTTGTCTAATATCTTATTTGGGTCTTTTCTTTTTGCAAATTTCTATTTGTTTTTCTGGATAGGGTGATTGAGAACAATTTCAGCAATCTGCATTAAAAATGCAACTATCAAAGATAACTATTTTTCCCTTTCCCTCTAACACCACACATTCAATTTTAATCCTTGTTTTTTGATGAACAATAAGTTGCTATCAGAGACAGTGTGATGACAAGGCATGGAAGCCGATGAATTCCAGAAATAGGCGATGTCATTTTAATCTTCCCACATCGCTTATCTTACCAGTAATGAGGTTAGTAAGATGGTTTTGATGATGATTACAATATTATGGAATCAAATCACGTCAGTTTTCATTTGGTTTGCATATACATAAAATTTCTCTATTTATGACACTGATTGATTTCTATAAACATGTTATTAAGTCTTTGTAGAAATTTTGATATCTTATTTGGGTCTTTTCTTTTTGCAGATTTCTATTTTTTTTCTAGACATGTGACCGAGTCCATTTTCAGCAATCTGCATCCAGAATGCAACCATCAAGTATAACTATTTTTCCCATTCCCTCTATCCACTACACATTCAATTTAAATCGTATTTTAATCCTAGTTTTTTCGACGATCATCATGTTACTCTCGAAGATGGTGTAATCACAAGGCCAAGAAGCCGATGAATTCCGGAAATTGGTGATGCCCATTTAGGTTTCCCCATCACTTATTCTGCCGATAATGAGGTTAGTCAAATTGTATGATGATGTTTACAAAATTATGTAATCAAATCAATTTGGTTTTTATATACACAAAACGTTTAGTGTTTTCTACTGATTTCGTATAAATTGATTACTCTAATTTGATTTCACTATTTATCTCGTCGATTGATTTCATAAACTTGTTACTAAATCTTTTTAGAAATCTGATAACTTATTTTGGTATTTTCTTTTTGTAGATTTCTTTTTCTTTGTCTGGACAGGGTGATCGAGTAAGTTTCAACAAGCTCTATCATGAATGCAACCACCAAACATAACTATTTTTCCCATTCACTTTTTCATTACACATTCATTTTTAATCGTCTTTTAACCCCTGTTTTTTTGATGATCATCAAGTTGCTCTCAAAGAAGGTGTGATGACAAGGCAAAGAAACCGATGAATTCTGAAAATAAGTGATGTCCTTTTAAGTTTCCCACTTCACTTATCTTACAGGTAATAGGTTAGTCAGATCGTTTGATGATGATTACATAATTATGAAATAAAATCAAATTGGTTTTGGTTTGACTTGTATACACATGAATGAAACGTTTTGTGTACTCTACTAATTTCATATAGATTGATTAGTCCAATTTTTTTCTCCATTTATATTGCACAGATTGATTTCTGTGAACATGTTATTAACTCTTTGTAGAAATATGATAAACTTATTTAGGTCTTCTCTTTTTGCAGATTTCCATTCATTTTCAGCAATCTGCAACAAAGAATGCAAACATCAAGGATAACTATTTTCCCATTCGCTTTTCCACTTCATATTCAATAAATTGTGTTTTTAATTCTTGTCTTTTTAATGATCATCCTGTTGCTCCTCGAGATGGGGTGATGACCAGGGAAAGAAGCCGTGGTAAGTTTCCCATTTCACTTATCCTACCAATGACGAAGTCAGTCATATCGTTTGATGATGATTATGAAATCAAATTGTTTTCATTTAGCTTGAACGTATAAAAAACATTTTGTGTTTTCTACTAATCTCATTCAGATTGATTACTCCAATTTGATTTCTCTATTTATAGCATTGGTTGATTTCTATAAATTTGCTATTAATTCTTTGTAGAAGTCGAATATCTTATTTGGGTTTTTCTTTTGGCATATTTCTATTTCTTTTTCTGGACAATGTGTTTGAGCAATTTGCATCAAGACTGCAACGATCAACTGTTTTTCCCATTTCCTCTTCCATTTTATATTCAATTTTAATCGTATTTTAACCCTTGTTTTTTGATGATCATCAGGTTGCTATCATAGCCAGTGATATGACAAGGAGAAAAGGTATAAATATGAAAACTTCTGTGTTATATATATATTGGTTGTTCNGACAAGGAGAAAAGGTATAAATATGAAAACTTCTGTGTTATATATATATTGGTTGTTCTTGATGATCATCAGGTTGCTATCATAGCCAGTGATATTGGGTTGCATTGGTTGTACAAATGCGATAGGTTGTATTTGAAATAAACCCTATATATATATATATATATATATATATATATATATCATAGTTGAGAACAAGATAATTGTGAGTCAACAATTGTATGATTCACTTAATATTTTTAGAGGGTACTGTATATATATTGATGACAGTTGATTTCGGTTTTTTGATGGACATAACCGTTACTTCAGATTCTCTGATTTGAGAGATAGGTTATACAAACCTTTTGGGCGCCAACATTGTTCCTCTTTATCAAGAACACTGAAATTGTCTTTGGAAACTACATCCATCATGGGATAGATATACAGAAGTGGATCCTGTAGAGAATGGAACAAGAAGTAAACAAAACAGGGGTTGTATCTTCTTTAAGGACTCAAGGTACACATAAAGTTCTCTTCTCAAATTAGATGCTTGATTCAATTCTAGGGTTAATTTTGTTATGTATTGATCATACATGTTAATATGATACATAGTTAATACCTTTCAATTGGTATCAGAGCCCTAACCCCTCAAATTGGATTAGTAAATGTGTAAGATTGATTGACTAAGTTCTTAACAAATCGATTATTCGTGAAATCTGTAGACTGAGTTTTCAACAAAATCGATTGTACATGAAATCGATAACAGCGTGTTCAATAAAATCAATTGGACATGGAAATCGATCGACTGTGTATTATTTGAAATCAATTATACAGAAAATCGATTCACTGATTGTTGATCAAAATCGATTATATAGAAAATCGATTAACTTCTTGTTGATCAAAATTGATTACACACAGAAATCGATCGACTACTGGTTCACTGAAATCGATTATACACAGAAATGATTGACTGCTATTGATCAAAATCGATTACACATAGAAATCGACCGACTGTTATGAAATCGATTTTCATAAACTGCGGGTTGTATGAAATCGACCGACTACTACTTGTTTAATGAAATCGATTGTATACAAAATCGATTGACTGTGTGTTTAATGAAATCGATTGTACATGGAAATTGATTGACTACGTATTAAACAAAATCAACAATACATGGAAAATCGATAGACTTCACATCCAACAGAATTGATAGTACATGGAATTCATATTCTGTATAGTTTAACAAATCAAAACTCTAAGTATCAATACAGTAGCCTAGAATCATGTGTAGTCAAAATCCTAAGGAAATCCACATATCACCATAGTGAATCTAGATTTTTATGATTCAAGTACCATTACAGTAGTTAAGAATCATGTATAGATATTGTAAAATTACAATGTCTACTTTCTTCATATGCTACCATAGTAGTTTTGATTAAACAGACACCTGATCATGACAGAATCTCGGATTTGATATGCTTTCACAAAAGGTAATCAAATTCGAAATTCATGTTTCCATTATAGATAAGATTTATTGAATTCTTGATGAACAAATAGAATTCATTACCACACTGCACAGATTGATAAGTGTAAATCTATTCCATAAATTGATCAGCAACAATTCCTGTCACATACAGCACAATATCCTATGAGTGTGGCTAATTTTGCACCATTAAATGGTGTGAATTATAAGAAATGGAAAGAGAACATCGAACTTATGCGGGTATTCTGGACTTCGATCATGTCCTCAAAGAAGATCCACCACCAGAACCTGCAGTTACAACAACCAAAGAGGTTAAGGCTAAATATCAAGAATGGCACAAACACAATAGAATAGCATTAATATACATAAAGAAATGCATGACTGATGCTGTCAAAGGAGGAATACCCGAATCTGATCTTGCTAAAGTGTATTTTGCCTCAATTGCTGATAAGTATAAGGTATTAGATAAGGCATAAACTAGATACCTTATGAACAAGCTGATTAGAATGAGTTTTAACAGACAAGGGAGTATAAGAGAATACATTTTGCAAGGAATTGACACTTCCTACAAACTCAAGGAAATGAAAGTTGAAATTGATATCATTCCTTTTACACCTTCTGTTGAACTCATTACCTGATCAATATAGCCACTTAAGGAGTCTTTACAATACACAGAAGGAAAAATGGACTTTAAATGAGCTGATCTCTATTTGTGTCCAAGAGGAATCTGAAATCAAAAATAGAGGAAAGGCAATAGCTGTCAATTATATGTCAAAGTCCAAGGATAAGAACAAGAAACATTCCAATTTTCATAAGAAAAGTCCTTCTACCCTTTTGTTAAGAATAACAAAAGTAAAGGAAGACCCTTCAAGAACAAAAGGGAAATGAAATGCTTCTTCTGCAAGAAAACTGGACATTTCAAGAAGGAATGGCTGAACAAGAAAGGTAATGTTAAACATTTCTTTTCTTTAGAAACCACTATTTGTAATAGTGACAATTCATGGTGGTTTGATACAGCCTCACCAACACATATTGTTAATTCAGTGAAGGGATTGTCAAGGACAACAATTCCAAAAATGAATGAATCTAGAATATGTACAGCAAATGGACAAGCATTGAAGGTTGAAGCTATTGGTGAATGTAAACTACTATTTAAGAACAATTATGTGTTAACTCTTAACAATGTGTATTATATAACTATAATAAAGAGAAACCTGATGTCAGGTTCTCAAATTGTCACTGAAAAAACAATGTTTCCTTCTATGCAAATAAGGATTGTATGTTGTTTTATTTGGATGATGTCTGTTTTGGGAATGCGTATTTAATTGATGGATATTGGCATTTGAACTGTGTAAATGAAACCATCAATAAGGGTCTCAAGAGATATATATGCTCAATAAGCAAATTCATAGGAGCTAAGAAAAGACGTAAACAAAATGTATCATCCTTCTTATGGCACAAAAGATTAGGACACATATCTAGATCAAGAATGCATGACTTGATTAGACACAAAATTCTGCCAGAATTGGACTTTGATGACTTTGAGACATGTGTAAACTGTCTTAAGGGAAAAATGACCAATTCTAGAAATTTTCACTTTAAAAGAAGTCAGTGTATTCTTGAACTAATACACACAGACATATGTGGGCCTTTCCCAATTGAGACAATATGTGGAAATCAATATTTTGCTACATTCATAGATGACTTCTCAAGGTTCTGTCATGTATTTCTCATGTCAAAAAAATCACAAGTCTTAGATTGTTTTATACAATTTAAGACAGAAGTAGAAAGACAATCTGAGAAGGTTATCAAAGTAGTTAGATCAGATAGAGGAGGAGAATATTTTGGTAAATATTCTGAATAGGGACAACATAAATGACCCTTTGCTATATATTTAGAAAGGGTTGGAATCAAAGCTGAGTACACTACTCCTTATACTCCTACGCAAAATGGTGTGGCAGAAAGAAAGAACAGGACACTAATGAACATGGTTAGAAGTATGTTTACAAGATCTAGTCTACCGAAATTTCTATGGGGAAAAGCCTTAAAGATGGCAAACTACATATGCAACATAACACCAACAAAGGCAATAAAAGGTACACCATTTGAACTTTGGAATGGCTATAAGCCTAGTCTAAACCATTTTCATGTATGGGGATGCAACGCGGAGACCAGAGAATACCATGTTGAAAAACTGAGCAAACTGGATTCAAGGTCACTGTCAGCCTTCTTTATTGAATACTCTGAAAAGTCAAAAGGTTATAAATTCTATAATCCAGGAAGAGGACAAAGGATCTTTGAAACTAATAAGGCAGTATTTTATGATGAAATATTTAATGAAGATGATGACATGGGAGGTTCACCCCAAATTGAACAGAAGTTAGATGATTGGATGATATACCATGAAAATGATCTATCTTTAACTTCTGAAGACATAAATATAACATTGCAATCAATACCTATCATAAGTAGCAATGTAGTTGAAGATCTAGATCAATTTGCTGACAATTCATCTTTAGAACCTCCACAAGATCAAGTACATGAATCTCAAATAGAACATGCACTTGAACATGTACCAGAACAGCTTCTGAACCAATACATAACACAGAGCCATTAAGAAGATCTAGAAGAGAAAGAAGATCAGCAATATCAGATGATTACCATGTATATTTAACCGAAATAGAGTTTGATTTGGGAGAAGATAATGATCCAATCAGTTTCAAGGAAGCTATGGAATCATCAAATAAAGATAAGTGGCTGAAAGCCATGGAAGATGAATTGACAAGTATGTCAAACAATAAAGTATGTGACCTAGTTGATAAATCAAACTCTATAGGCCTATAGGATGCAAGTGGGTATTTAAAACCAAAAGGGATGCAAATGGAAAGGTTGAAAGATACAAAGCCAGATTAGTAACTAAGGGCAATAATCAAAAGGAAGGAGTCAATTATATTGAAACATTTTCACCTGTTTCAACTAAAGATGCATTTAGAGTTTTAATGGCTCTTGTAGCACAATATTATCTGGAATTACATCAGATGGATGTAAAGACAACCTTCTTAAATGGAGATTTAGAAGAAGAAATCCATATGACTCAACCATAAGAATTTTCAATTAACAATAACCAAGTGTGTTAGTTGAATAAATCCATTTATGGTTTGAAACAAGCATCAAGGCAGTGGTATAAGAAATTTGATACTGTTATAAATAACTTTGGCTTTGAGGAAAACAAACTGGATGAATGTATATATTCAAAGACCAGTGGGAGCAATTTTATGTTTGTTATACTATATGTAGATGACATCTTACTAGCAACTAATAGTAAGAATCTTCTACAAACTACAAAACCATTTCTCATGAAAAGCTTTGATATGAAGGACATGGGAGAAGCAAATTATGCATTGGGAATTGAGATAATTGGAAACAGAAAACTTGGAACCTTGGGATTATCACAAAAGGGTTACATTGAGAAGGTATTGAAAAGGTTTGGAATGGAAAGTTGTAGAAAAGGTGAAGTACCAATCTCAAAAGGGGATAGATTGCATAAGGGACAATGTCCTAGTAACACATTGGAAAAGAAAGAGATGGATAAAATACCAAAGACTGGTAGGGAGTTTAATGTATGCACAAGTATGTACTAGACCTGACATAGCTTTTGCAATAAGCATGTTATATAGGTTTCAATCCAATGCTGGCTATGCACATTGGATTGCAGGAAAAAAAGGTACTAAGATACCTAAAAAGGACAGCAGATTACATGTTATCATATAGAAAAATTGATGATCAAGAATTAAGAGTAGAATGCTATACATATGCCTTTTACAAACAAGATCATGATGATCTTAAGTCTACCTCTGGTTACATCTTCATGCTAGCAGAGGTGCAATATCATGGAAAGCAAATAAGCAATCTTTAACTGCTACTTCTACTTTCCAAGAAGAATACATAACAATCTATGATGCAACATCTCATGCCATTTGGCTCAAGAATTTTATTGTTGGATTAAAGATTGTGGATTCAATAGAAAGACCACTTAGTTTATATNCAATCTATGATGCAACATCTCATGCCATTTGGCTCAAGAATTTTATTGTTGGATTAAAGATTGTGGATTCAATAGAAAGACCACTTAGTTTATATTGTGACAATGCTGTTGTTGTGTTTTTCGCCAAGAATAACAAGAGAAGCAGTGGTTCCAGAAATATAGATGTTAAATACTTTGCAGTAAGGGAAAATGTCAGAGACAAGGAAATAGAGGTCTTGAAGATAGGTAGGTACAAAGGAGCAGCTAGCAGATCCTTTTACAAAGGCACTCCTCGTTGAATGCTTTAAGAAACATGTTAAGGATAAGGGGATATCAAACTCTATTGACTTTTAAAGAATTGATAAGTTGAAACATCATAGTTTACATTTCCTTGTAATATGAACATATCTTATATGTAATTATAAGTATATATGTAATGAAGGAGCTCTTACAATTATGTGAAGTAAAGACTTGTACAAATTGGGGTATTCACATGAATATATAAGAGCATTCCTTTCCAATTTAAGTAACCTTATTTGATAAATCAGAATGTTAAGTGACTGAGGATTTATATGATCAAACAACTTTTAATCTTAACATTGATCAAATAAGGATCAGGTACCTTTTGATGTTAATATTTAATTGAAACTTTAACATTGTGACCATGGAAGCCAGCACAATCTTATTATGCAATAAACTTTTACAGTCTGATGATTGGTTTCGATTATGAAGGAACTGAAAAGCTAATGTAATAATGTGAATCCAGTGCATGATTCAGAATAATTGTTGTTTTGAGATTATCTTGTTCAGTAGGAGATTGTAATATATATATATATATATCATAGTTGAGAACAAGTTAAATTGTGAGTCAACAATTGTATGATTCACTTAATATTTTTAGAGGGTACCGTGTATATTGATGATAGTTGATTTTGATTTTTTGATGGAAATAACCGTTACTTTAGATTCTCTAATTTGAGAGATAGGTTATATAAACCTTTTGGGCGCCAACATTGTTCCTCTCTATCAAGAACACTGAAATTGTCTATGGAAACCACATCCATCATGGGATAGATATATAGAAGTGGATCCTGTAGAGAATGGAACAAGAAGTAAACAAAATAGGGGCTGCATCTTTGTAACATCCCCAAATCCATACATTACATATAACACATATTTCATACATAGAATACATGTTTTGCCCACTTAGGTCCTTGATACAAGAGTCTATAATGTAAATTACATAACTCAAAAATTCCAAAAGTACWTGCTCTTGTATTCTAGTATTTATATTCTAAAACAAGACTAGTCAAGATCTTCACACAACTAAGCACGTAGGGAAGTAATTCACGTAATGTTCTTTCCCTTAATATCATTACCTGCACACATATTTTTTAAAACACAAAATGAGGGTTAGACATGAATGTCTCGTGAGGTTTCCTTTTTATGTAATGCAGGGTGAAGATCACCAAAACATTTATTTCAATAATCCATCTCATATAGCAAAGACTAAAAATCACATTCTGACTTGGTCCATCGGGCTTCTGGTTCCAAACTCTACTTAGAATATATTTCAATAAACAGGGCCAGAGCCCCTCTGGTCCTTCTACCAGAGCTTTTATTCCCTCGTTCAGAGCCTCTGGTTGTACTAACCAGAGCCTCTGGCTCATATAATATTCTTAAGCTTAAGCTTCTAATCAATAAGATAACCTTTTTCATAAAAAGAATAGTGATGCAGAGTTCTTACTCGACCAGAGCCTCTGGTTGTACTAACCAGAGCTTCTGGTTCAAAAGTTATGACCAACCAGAGCCTCTGGTTCAATGCCTCTGGTTCAATGTGTGAGTCGACCAGAGCCCCTCTAGTCTGTCTTTTATAGAAAACACTAAGTATAAAATCCTTTTTCTTAAAACCTCTTTAAAATATGTTTTTGACACAGAAGCTCTTATCAATAGATATAGAGCATCTGGTTTAAATTGTACGTTTAGTAAAACCTATACATTCCTTAATATATATCAAGAACCCTCTGGTTTGATAGAGAGGACCAACCAGAGTTCTTCTGGTTCCTCATAAAAATGAACATTCTGTTCCAAATGCTTTTAACCAAAGTTAATGACCATAGGTCATATTTTCCCGTAACCATAACATCAATACTACTATTTCTAATAAGAACAACATCTCTGAATCCTCAAATCACCAAGAAGAGAGAACTCCAATCTGTTGTAATCTTATTAGATATAATAGCAAGATTTATACCATGCATACACACACAACGACCATCCTTATTACATCCCTAAATCCCGTGTTTATAGCAATAGCTATCCAATGCACACAACGACCATCCTTATTTCCTCTGAAATTCATATGTGCAGACCTTTCTGTCAGAGTGAACCTCGTTCATAGTTTTTATCCAAACCATATTCTCAACACAGGTTTATATTCAAACCTTTCAAATCATAAGAACACTATGTTCTAGATCAAATTGCTCAACTTATCTGGTTCTTCCCAAACATGGCATGATTTGAAAATTGTTTCTAAGGAACAGTTCCTGTTTATTCTTTCCAAAACAGGTTCTAATCTTTGAACCATAAAACATTTCTTTCAAAACTGTTTAAAAACAATGTTTACCAGATTCTTTCTAAATCTCAATTATCTATAAATATTGTAAGTTTGAACAACAGATTATAAACTTACGATTATAATAAAAGGATAATAAAACTCACAGTTTATAATCGACAGTAGTTTAAAACTCACCTTGAAACCACAGATTCTGCAGGTTTTAATCACACAAGACTTTCTTTCAACCGCACCAGGATTCTTTCTTAAGAATACTCTACCGCCTTTACTCTATTTCTCTCTAAAAGTAAAAATAGAAAGGATTTCCTAATGATTTTATCTTATCCCTTTCTTTTATACTGTTAGGACCTTTAGATTCAGCTTATGATATTAATCAAATACTCTGGATGATCTTTTAGACAATAACAGTGCAGCGAAAACAATATATGAACAAACAGAGTAAGAAATCAATCAAGAACACAGATGATGAAGATGAAGAACACGAGAGAAAAGCTTCAAATGATTTTCAATTCTATTGAAAATATTGACAATTACAATACGGGAAGCACACTGAATTACAAAGGCCTAAGCTGCTATTTATACTAGTTCCTAATGACTTTTCTGACATGACCTAGACAAGTGAAATGATCTAAGCC
>NW_020201349.1:45159-47129 GCF_001531365.2 Cynara cardunculus var. scolymus
TATCCTTATCCAAGAACACAAACCCAAAAATAGGGTTATGAACAATGGAGTTTGGATGACACCTAAGTATCCATCCTGGCCTGTTGTTTGGAGGGGTGATCTTAAGATCTGACTGGGTTAACCTCATTGCTATCTCGAAGTCCTTCTGGCTGTAGAACTTCACTTATGCACGCATGACCTCGATAAGCCTTCTAAGCGACATAACATAGCTTGACCTCCTCTCCATGTATTTGTTGAGTATTTTGTGCAAGAAGATCAAATCAAATACACAGAGGTTGTGGAGGTCAGCATCTGTGAACGTGTACAGGTTGTCGTCATCCCTCTTCACAACGTATTGAGCATAGAGCACCTTCCTCTTCAGCAGGGTCCTTGGAGAAATTGTTTCAAGTGACATAATGACATGCTCTGAGAAGACTTGCTCACGTGGCCTGGTGAGCTTAGAGAACTGGAACTTGGCATCGACAGAAGGAATACCTATGAGCTCTAGATCATAGGGGGGCTCTGTGTCCACTGTAGAGTATCTCCACATCATAATCTCTTCCACAGTAGTAACAGGCTCTGTGCATACTTGTTGCATGGGAATCTTGCTCATTGATTCGAATATCTCAGAAACCCTTCCTACTGTGGCGGACTCTGGCACTTTGGCTTCCTCTTCTTCAAGAATTGGCCTCTAGGTTGACCCCTCTCCAAGAATAGGTTTGACGGTTCCTTGCAGAGCGTCGAACGTACTCGTGGACGTTTCTCCTTGGACTTGTGGGAGTTTTGATGAAGAGCCTTCTCCTGCTCTATGGATGGGGCCTCTGCCCTTCTTTGCTTGAGCCTCTGCCAGAGACACCTTTAAAGCTTGAATGAGCACTGGGTTGCTGTACTCCTCTTCATTTATTTGTTGTGGAGTCTCTAAGCTTGACGACCCCTTCTATGGTGTTTCCTCCACAGCTTTGACTTTGCCTTTAGGCTCTGGTGCCTTTTCTTTGCCTTTTGAGAACAAGGCAGCTGTAGAGTCCACTATCTTGATGCCTTTGGCAGAAGTCTTCTTTGGCTCATCTTTCTTCTCCCCCTCATGACGATCATGGTCATCATCTTCTTGATCGTCATAGTGTTTGGTGGCTTCTGCCTTGCATGTTTCCAGGGGAGCCTTCTCCAATCTCTTCAGAATCTTGGTGGCCGCCTTCTTCATTTTCTTAATGACCTCTTCTACAAGCACAGAGGCGTGGCTTATGTCTATCTCTGTTGACCACTTCAACTTGGAGACGCTTTGATAGATTTCGCTTCTAAGGAGGTCTCCCTCTTTCACGAGCTGGGAAGTGCAGTCTCTGATCGCCATGTTGGAGGCTCGGGCCTCTGCGAGTTGCTAGATGATTGATGTTGTTCCTTGAGGATTTGGTGTCGATGCCGTAGGTGACCGCAGAAGAGAACATGTTCTTGATCTCGTCCTTGAAATTGGAGTAATTTGTGTAGCCCGCAGAGATGAAGTCAGCAGCGAACTGGGCGGCTATCTCTGATAGTTTTGTCTTCAACGTCTTGATTGAAGAAGGATTGAGGGTCAGAGCATTGAACGCCTCTGCAAGATCATCCTTCTATAGGACAGAGCTCTGAAGGGTGGCAAGAGTCGTCTTGAGTTCTGCGGTTGTGGATGACAACTCCTTTAGAGCCTCTGTGATGGGAGAAAGGTCTTCTGTCATCGTGCGAGAGATGAACAAGCTTTTCAACTCATACATCTTTTGGAATACCGCTGTGGCGAAGGTTTATAGCTCCCCCTTCGTCACATAGGCATCCTGGGAGTCTAGATCACCAACACATGGTGACCTAGTAGCCTCGGAGCGAGAGGCGCCCTCAGCGACTGGTTTGTCGTAGTCTGCTCGGGGACTTCCATGGGATCCTCGTACATCTCCAAGAGGAGAGCCTACCCGTGTTCTATCGATATCGTGCCTTGTAGGTTCAGAGCCTAACATGGCAGAGGGATCGAGTGT
>NW_020201349.1:47409-49926 GCF_001531365.2 Cynara cardunculus var. scolymus
CCTAGTAGCGTGGGTAGCACTGGGAGGAGGGCTAGGATGTGTACCTGTGGTATCTTTTTCTCCCTCTCTAATCTCCACTTCCTCTTCTTCTTCGTCGTCTAAGACGACCTCTGTCCCCAACTTTGCCACGTCGATTGGCGCTTTGAATCCTTGTTGAATGTGAAAAAGAACGTCTTGGATTTGATCTATTGGGGACTCTTCTTGTACGACCTTGCGCAACCTTTTGCGCTTGGGAGTAGTAGCCTCTGCGGGGCTTTCTGGAACAGCAGCCTCTGTGACCACAACCTCTGTTTCTTGGTTTTCTTCTTTTTAGGCTTCTGCAGAGGACTACTTGGGCCCTTTTCCTCTGCGGGCCTCTTTTTCTCCTTCTTCTTCACAGAAGAGTCGACACCCTTCTGTGTCTTCTTGGTCTTCTTAGGTGGGGGACTTGGGATTCTAGGGCCAGCCTCATTCACCTTACCAGCCACTTCTGGCTCCTCCGTTCGTCCCTCAACCCTCATTTTTTCAATATTCTCACCTAATGGGATTCCTATTCGTGGTGGGGTTTTAGGGACCGGCTCTGGCCTCCTGAATCCATGTCTATAGGCCTTCCTATCTCCGTGCCTAAGGTACCTGAGCATAGCTTTTGATAAGGGTCTGGGGCTTCTATACCCTTGCTCATGCTCAGTTGAATGGAATTCTTTGAATGGGTACAGCCTTGCGTTGGGCTCCACAGAAGGTAGCTTTGCTGCTATCAGATCTCCAAAGACGAGACCAAGGAACTGTTGTAGAATTAAGTTTGGTTGGTTCATGTCTTCCTTGGCCTTCTTCTGCGCTTTAACCTTGGACTTTTCAACCCTTTGTGTCACGCATTTCTTTTTGATCAAACCAACCATATCCTCGAATATAAGCTGAGCATAATCGAGAGGTAGGTTGAAGTAGATTCCATAGACGATGGACATCATTGCTTGCGAGGTTTGGTCGTGACTTCCCACCTTCCCTGTTAAGCAGCAATTTACTATTGAGAACAGGGAATTCTAGACAGGGGGTAGTCCTTTGCGCTTGAACTGAGTTCGTTTGACGATTTGGGTTGCATAGGAATGGAATTCAAGGAATTGAATTAATTCCTCATTTGTCGGGGTTGCAGCATAAGCATTCAAGTTTAGGGATTCCAGAGTGGGTAAATGCAGGGCAGTTCGCAAATTGTCCACATTTAGTTCCATGGGTACCAATGATTTGTTGGTAAGGTGAGAGGCGTAACCCACAATGCTGAGTAGAGTTGTCCAATGTTGTTATGTAAGAACTTAAGAGAAATTGGGTTATGTAGGATTCAGGGGTCGGTTTGGTGGCTGATAGGGCATATAAAAGAGGATGGTTGCGAAGAATTTCTAGTAAAGGGAAGGTAAATTCAGGGAAACCTGTGTGTGATGGAACGAAGTAGTAGTTGTTGGGCTTTTTCATGAGCACGACCTTCTCGTATCGGTTTTGGACGAAGGATAGGGCGTGAGACGTTAGAGCTTGGGCCTGTGTGACTTCGTTGTCACTGGAGACATTGACTGATTGAGCAGATGCTGATGAGGAAGACATTTTTGCAGGTTTTGCTTGAGAGGTTCGCAAGTTGCAGGTTCGCCGGAGAATATGAGTGTGGTAAAGGTTTTCTATTTGGGGGGAAAGGAGTATTTATAGGGAGGAATTTTGAATTGAACCGTTTTATTGATGAAAGGTCGTGATGAGTGGTTTTAGGTTGAAACGGCTCAAAAGTATGACACGCCGTATTGGGAAGACGCGCGATTGATGACGTGCGCCCCCTTTTCTGACACGCGCGTGTAAAGATCTAACCCTTATCCACAGAACCACGTGCACCAAATCAATAGACAAGAACTATCAAGAGAGTTCTGTCAGAGGCCTAAGGGTAACAGAGCCTCTGTGATATGTGCCGGGCCTTCTAATAATGTTACACCTTTTTATTACCTAAACAGTTTTGAAAATTCACAGCGAAATGAGTACTTGCTCAGTTTAAATCCACAGAGCCTCTGTTACAAGCGCCAGAGGTTCTGATGAATCGACCTCTGAGAACAAGATACTTCAAAAGGTTTTGGCACCTTCTGTGGTTTGATTTTCATTTCAAAAACTCCCCCTCTGAGCCAGCTTCCAAGGCTCCCTCTAGAAACAAAAACCATTTAAAATCCTAAGAAGAAGTGTCGACAGAGGGTCCGTTCAAAGAGCCTCTGCAAGTGATCACAGAGATTCTGTGAAAAGACTTATGTGACTAAAAACGTTTTTCTTCTTCAAGAGGTTTTATTATTTTCAAAGAATATACTCGCCCTCAAACCTTGCAAGTCTCTGCGGGGTTAAACCTGTTTAACTAAAAATCAAGTGAAAGGTTATTCAAGAAATAAAAGTATATACACAATAAAATTTAAAAGAAAATTATATACAATAAAGAATAAAGAATAAGACAACCATCAACTAGGACTCTGGACATGTCATTCCTATTTTGTCTACAAGGAAATTGAACCTTTTCTCATCTAGGGCTTT
>NW_020201349.1:51253-52424 GCF_001531365.2 Cynara cardunculus var. scolymus
CGGAAAACACACTTGGTGCCAATAGCAAGCTTCCCAGTTGGCAGAGGTACAAGTGTCAATACCTGGTTTCTGTCAAACTGAACTAGCTCGTCTTGCATAGCATCAACCCAGAAGGTATCTGCCAGAGCCTCTGCCACTGTTTTTGGTTCAATTTCSCTTACAAAACAAGTGAATAAGCAGAAATTTGTCGTGGCTCCCGTCTTAACACCGGCAGAAGGTTCTCCAATGATTTGAGATTGAGGATGGCTCTTGGTCCATTTTGTGACATGTTGTGGTTGAACAGAGGGCACAGTTTCTTGAACAATTTGAAGTTGAGGTGGAGATGCARARTCTRATKCAGGTTCTGGAGCTTGGTTGGAGGATAAGTCTGGAGGACTTTCATTTATTTGAGTAGCTTCTGGTGGAGAAACTTCTGGGGAATGGGTCACAGAGGATGAAGTGTGGGGAGCATGCTCTGTGATTGATGTTGTGGAGGGATAGTCACTTGAGGCTTGATCTGGATGGTCAACTTCTGCAGAGGATCTTTCAGGCTCTTTGTCGTCTTCATACCACTCTGCAAAAAGTTGTTTGAGGTTTGGAGTGATCGTAGCATTTGGAGATTTGTCGGCTTGAATTTTCAACTCTTCTGTGAACTTGTCTGTTGTCACTTGAAAAGAATCATCAAATTTGATATTTGTGCTAACAACCACGATTTGAGTCCTGGGGATGTAGGCTCTGTATGCAGCAGTGTCCCATGCATAGCCAATAAAGATTGCATCATCCCATTTGGGCTCAAACTTTCCTATAGACTCTTTGTCATTCAGGACGAAGCATTTACAACCAAACACATGAAAGAACTTTATGTTTGGCCTTCTATTATGAAGAAGTTGATAGGGGTCTTCTCAAAACGCTTTAACACCAAGGACCTGTTCTGTGTGTAGCAGGCGGCAGAGACAGCTTCTGCCCAAAAAGATAGTGGTAGCCCAGAGGCATTCAGCATCGTTTTGGCAGCTTCAACAAGCGTCCTGTTCTTCCTCTCTACTACTCCATTCTGTTACGGAGTCCTTGGGGCTGAGAAGTTATGAGTTATGCCAACAGAGGCTAGGTACTCTTCGATCACAGAATTCTTGAACTCTGTGCAATTATCGCTCCTTAGTACCCTAACCTGAAGAGCATGAAGAACTTGCAATCT
>NW_020201349.1:54958-62051 GCF_001531365.2 Cynara cardunculus var. scolymus
AGATCTCTCTCCCTCTGCAAAGTTTCTTCTGTTGAAACTTTTAAACTCTTTCCTCTCTCCACCCTTCCTGAATTCTCTGGTGATTAAGGCCAGAGTTTTCATCAACTCCTTCATGGAGACTTCTTCATCGAAGCTGTCATCGCTCTCTGCTATCAATATCTTCTTCTTCTTCTTCTTCTTCTTCTTCTTCTTCTTCTCCTTCTCTTCCTTCTGTGCCTCTTTCCCCTTTCCTGAGCATCCATCCTCTGCAACTAGAGCCAGAGGGCCACTATAGTTCCTTTTCATTTGCAGAACTTGAGGCWCTTGGCTTTTAAGAGATCCAAACAAGTCTGTTAGAGTCCACATTTCCAAGTCTAGGGTGGCCTTCATGGACATGGTGAGGTGCATCCACTCAACTCCAAGGCTCTTCAAGAATAAAGAGTTGTTGTCCTCTGCCGTTCTCGTGACTCCATACCGCTTGCAGTTACTAATTAAGGTGTTCAGTCTAGAGTATGTGTCAGACAGGGATTCGCCTTCTTTCGCCTTGAAGCTGTGATACTCATCAATGCAAATTGATCGATTGTTTTTGAGTGTTTTCTTACCTCCCTCAATCTGCTTCTCTAACTCTGCCCAAATATCCATGGATAATTGACAGTGATCGATGCATTTAAAGATTTCGTGAGGTATTGCCATAATTAACAATCATTTGCACTTGCTACCCAATTCAACCATAATTTTGTCCTCATCACTCTAGTTTGCAACAGGACGTGGTTCATAATGCTCGGGAATTTCTGGAGTTGTTCCAGTGGCTGGAACTCTAGGAATTAAGTTCATGGGGACATAAGGAGGATTATAAAGAAATTCACATATCCTTGGGTGAATTCCTTCCAGGAAATTAACCATTCGCACTTTCCATTGGGGGTACTCCTCACGTATAAGCGTGGGAGGTTTAGATTTAGAACCAATGCTCATGAAAGATGTATTGGCCAGATTCGCCATTGAAAGAAGAAGAAAAATAGGAATAAGATGAAACTGATAGAATAGAGTAAAACAGGGTAACCTGAATAAGAAGACTGGTGTTCTTGAGCAAATGCAGATTAATACCAAGAAGATAATAAATCCTATTTGAATTTGATTCCTGCTCTGATACCAATTGTTAGGACCTTTAGATTCAACTTATGATATTAATCAAATACTCTGGATGATCTTTTAGACAATAACAGTGCAGCGGAAACAATATATGAACAAACAGAGTAAGAAATCAATCAAGAACACAGATGATGAAGATGAAGAACACGAGAGAAAAGCTTCAAATGATTTTCAATTCTATTGAAAATATTGACAATTACAATACGGGAAGCACACTGAATTACAAAGGCCTAAGCTGCTATTTATACTAGTTCCTAATGACTTTTCTGACATGACCTAGACAAGTGAAATGATCTAAGCCGTTCAAATAAAGYAGATTACAAACATAGTCACGTGAGAAGCACGAGCAGCTAATTAACCTAAGTAAAACAGTGAGAAGTGGTTCTTCACAGAAGATAAACTGCAGACCCTCTGTGAGACATCCCAGAGGCTCTGCTGGATATGACTTGTAAGCACTTGATGACAGAGGACCAGTTTCCAGAACCTCTGTGAGAGACAACAGAGGTTCTATTAATCTTGACTTGTACGAATGATCATCTTCTGTTGTTGGTCCTCTGTGGTCTTCTGTGGTAGAACCCCTTCTGTCAACACTTGCAGTAATACTTTTTCATACTTTTACATTAAATGAAATATGAGAGCTAACATATACTAAAAATCAAGGCGTTGAAAGCTTTTATCCAATAAAACTATTTTGGGCGGTGGAAAGATAATGTTTTATAATCAATCTTTCTTAACCATGAAGATTTGAATTATTTAATAATATTCCTACATATTATATTTATCATATAACCGTCTATAAAATTTTCCACATATGCATGCATAATATCAAATTACCGCACACATGTGCACATAATTCATGCATTTATATTTGAGATAACATGCATGCTATCACGTAATTCACATAATAAACACGTAGAGTTACCTTGACTAGGTTTGCAGAAAACCCAGTTATAACATTCTCTCCACCTTAAAAGAATTCCATCCCGGAATTCATTCAAATAACCAAGGATATCGGGTTCTCATGTCATATTCTAGTTCCCAAGTTGCTTCTGAACCCTTGTGAAAACGCCACTATACCTTTACCAAACTAATTTCTTTATTTCTTAAGACCTTGGTCTTTCTGTCAGTTACTGCCTCTGGTGTTTCGATGAAATTCAACTTATCATCAAGTTTGATCTCAGAAAGTGGTATTGCTAGATTTGGGTCTGCCAAACACTTACGCAGATTTGATACAAGAAACGTATTGTGGATCTAACTGAGTTCTTCTGGTAGTTCCAATTGATAGGCTACCGGCCCAACCCGTTTGCAGATTTTTAAGGTCCAATATACATTGGACTGAGCTTTCCTTTCTTCCCAAATCTCATAACACCCTTCCAAGGAGATACCTTCAACATTACAAAGTCATCTATGTTGAACTCAATCGGTTTTCTTATTTTGTCAGCATAACTTTTCTGTCGATCGTGGGCAGTCTTAATTCTTGCTCGAATCTGTTCAATCTTTTCGGATGTTGTTTGCACAATTTCTGGCCTGGTTAACTGTTTTTCACCTACCTCATTCCAACACAATGGTGTTCGACATTTTCTGCCATACAAGACTTCATAAACTGCTGCTTAAATGCTGGAGTGATAATTGCTATTGTAGGCAAATTCTATCAATGGTAGATGTTCATCCCATAATCCCCCAAAGTTGATGACACAAGTTCTTAACATGTCCTCGAGAGTCTGGATGGTTCTTTCACTTTGTCCATCCGTTTGTGGGTGATAAGTTGTACTCAATCTAATTTGAGATCCCAAAGCTCTTTGAAGGCTTTCCCAGAATTTGGAAGTAAAACGACTATCTCGGTCAGAAATAATGGATAATGGAACACCATGTCTAATCACAATTTCTTTGATGTATAATTGAGCCAATCTTTCTAATGAATAAGTTTCTTTTATTGGTAGGAAATGTGCAGATTTTGATAGATGGTCCACTATGACCCATATTGCATCATAACCTTTTGATGTTCGGGGTAATTTCATAATGAAGTCCATTATAATGTGATCCCATTTCCAGACTGGTGTCTCTAATGATTGCAGGTACCCATAGGGTCTCTGATGTTCAATTTTGACTTGTAAACAAGTTAAACATTGTTCCACATAGGCCGCTATATCTTTCTTTAATCTCGGCCACCAATAACATACTTTCAAATCTTTGTACATTTTGTTGGTACCTAGATGGATTGAATAACGAGATTTATGACTTTCATTCAGGATGGTTTCTCGTGCATTACCATTGCAAACTACCCACATTCGGCCTTGGAAGCATAAAATTCCTTCGTTGTTGGTTTCCATGGTAGAAATCATTTTTCCCACTTTTTCAGATTTCTTGTTCTCTTCGTTAACAGCTTCTTTTTGGTTCTTCAAAATTGCTTGGTGAAGGTCTGAAGTTAAGCAAATTCTCATTGCTCTGATGGTACCACTTCTTTTCTTTCGGCTTAGAGCATCAACCACTATGTTTGCCTTTCCTGGATGATAGAGAATCTCACATTCATAGTCGTTAACAAGTTCAGTCCATCGTCTCTGCCTCATATTCAGATCCCTCTGGTTGAACAAATGTTGTAAGCTTTTATGATCTATAAAGATTTGGTATTTAGTTCCTAAAAGAGAGTGCCTCCATATCTTTAGTGCGAAGACCACGACTGCTAGTTCCATGTCATGGGTAGGATATTGTTTTTCATGATCCTTTAGTTGGTGAGATGCATAAGATATGACTTGTAACACCCCAAAACACACATTACATGTAACACATATTTCATACAAAAGAAATACATGTTTATATTACATTCATGTCTCTTAGTACAAGAAATCTCTACACAAAATACAAGGTCCAAAAATTCTAATACATTTCTTGCACTAATCAACGTTCAATGATCAAAACTGTACATCAAAGATAGATCTTCACATAGAAATGCATATAGGAAAATATTACATTTTTCCATTCCCCTTACCGTCGGTACCTCTTGCAATACATAATTAAAATCACAAAACGAGGGTTAGACCAAAAGGTCTAGTGAGATACCCTATTTATGTCATTGCAGGGTGAAAATCACCAAAAACTTTTATGGAAAACAACTATTCATATATAACAAATATATGAACAAATAGAGACATAATACCATATTCTTTCCACTTTTCAAGCTAAGCACACAGCTATTCAGACATCATACCTTTGAACCAATCAGGTTTCATATAATGCCACTTTTAAACTTTTTTTTTTCTAACCAGACAAGGTTTATATAAAGTTTTAGGCCAAACCTGTTATTTTCTCCTCAATAACATCCAGACTATGATTTCCAATAAGAACCTTGATCCTAAATCTTTAAATCACAAAGAAATAAAGATTCCAGACCACGGTAGTCTTAAGTGATATAATAGAAAGAGTTATATTATACAACACACATACAAATGCCACCCTTATATCAAATGTACACATCTCCTTGATATGCCACCCTTATCCCATGGTACACCTCTCCTTGATATGCCACCCTTATCCTATGGTACACCTCTCCTTGATATGCCACCCTTATTTTCTTCATAAAAATTTTCGCAAAAACAATTCCAAATAGACCGCAACCAATGAAATTATTATTAATCCAAGATCATTTATATCAAATTTCCATTTTATGATAAAATAATAATTTTCATCAATCAAGCACAAGGCATAGAATAAATCCGGTCAACATAGGCTTGGCCGGACTTTATCTTCGATCAAGTCTTAGCCGGTTTACCAAATCTGGACAACTCATCGCCCAAGGCTTGTCCGATTAAACACTTAGATTAAATTTTAACATCTTCGTTCGGATAACAAGTGTTGGGTTTGAGTAAGAGCGTTAAAGTTGTATTCAAGTTTCTCCTTAGTGTAGTTTTATAATGTAATATAGTAGCTTTACTATTTCCTAGTATAAATAGTATTTTCCTTGTAATTGTCATTACCAAGTGATTAGCAGTATTGTAATCAAGATTGGAGCTGTAATTTTCTCTCTCTTAATCAAATCAATCTTTGATGATATTCTCTCTACTTTTCTATTCATCTTGATTCTTGAAGATCTTATCATGTTTGTATGATTTTTGGACTCCACAATTGGTATCAAAGCAAGCTGCAGCAGTTTCGATTAGAGGATTAAACAAATTTTGCACAATTTTTCACGAATTTTTTAAGATTCATCGATCTGGGTCAATGATGTTCATCACTGTTCTTGAGTGTTCTTCGTACAGATTGGGTTTTTGAGCCTAAATCGGTTATTTTTTGAGTATTATTTGTAAAGATTTACATCGCTAGATTCGTTTTTGTATTTCGAACAATCTGATTTACACTATTTTTTATTTTAAGCAAGTTTTAAACCAGTTTTAGTCGAAAATTGAGTTTTCGTATTTTGGATATTCTTCAAAACTCATATTTTTTCATGTTTTGATCCAAAATTTTGGTAAAAAGTATGAAATTTTGTGTTTTTGGTTGAATATTAGTCCCTTTAAGACTTGTGCGATTTAGGGTGTTATCCGCTTAATACTTGTGCGATTTAACATCCGTGTGAATTTCGAGTTGTTTGATATAGGTTTATCCGGACAACACTTGTGCGGATCATTGAGCGATTTATCCTATCCGTCTAGTAAACCGTTGATAACTTGTGCGGATCATTGAGCGATTTAGCCAATCCGTCTGGTAAATCGTTGATAACTTGAACGGATTATTGTGCGATTTAAACAATCCGGCTGGTAAGTCTTTAGTAACTTGAACGGATTAGTGGGCGATTTACATAATCCGACTGGTAAGTCGTTTAAGAGTTGTGCGATTTAATAAGCGATTTAAAGAATCTGCTTGGTAAGACTTAGTGCATTTGTCTACTTGAGCGATTTATAATTTTGATCGTACATTTTTTGGTGATTAAACGGATATTGACTATTTGATCGATTTAATTCTTTGACTTTTCATGATTTGTTTTAAAAGGACTTATACGTACTTTGACTTGTTGACTTAGTTGACCTTGACTTGTTGACTTTTTACGTCCGATTTTCATTTTGGAATTTTGACTAAGTGTTGAAAACATCCGATTTGAGAATTTTAATTCAAATTGAGTTTTGTGCCTTATCCGTATTTTGTTTTGCTTAATC
Source organism: Cynara cardunculus var. scolymus (assembly GCF_001531365.2). Lineage (NCBI taxonomy): Eukaryota > Viridiplantae > Streptophyta > Magnoliopsida > Asterales > Asteraceae > Cynara > Cynara cardunculus. Next base: position 61,234 of record NW_020201349.1, read on the forward strand.
CGTCTGAATTTTGCATGTTTGGTTAAAATCTGGTCAAGTGTTTTGAGAGATATAAGTTTGCTTGTTGTCCGGACTTCTAATCCAGATAACTTGTTGAATATTCTTTGTTGTCCGGACTTTCAATCCGGATAAGCTTGACCGGATTACTAATCCGGATAAGTTTTTGTGCCTAATTTATTCCAAGTGTTGAATGTATGTGAAGTTTTGTTTAGATATTATCAGATATATTTTTGTAAACTTATCCTTTAATTCAAACTTTGAACTGCAGTTGATCCTATTTCATACAAATTGATACGATGAGTTCACGAGAAGCAATGGCTATTGGTACTGATTCCAAGCCACCTGTTTTATTTCATGGTGATTACCATCAGTGGAGAGACAGATTTCTGAATTTTGTTGAAAGAATGAAAGAAGGAGATCTGATAATGAAATCTTTAATGAAAGGTCCTGCTGAATTCTTCCTAGAGATAGATGCTAATTTAGTAGAAGGCATACCTACACCGAGAGTTCCTAAACTAAAGCATCAATATTCACCTGAAGAAAAAGAGAGAGCTCATGCTGATGTGCTGTGTAAGTCTTATATGATGCAAGCACTTACTAATGATATTTACACCAGTATTGACAATCATAAATCATCAGGTCACAGCATGTGGATTCAAATCGAAAAGATGATGATGGGTTCGAAAGTGGGAACTCAGCTGAAAATCACTAACTGTATTTCAGCCTATGAAGAATTCAAGGCTAAAGAAGGTGAAAGTCTTGATGATGTTTACAATAGACTTGCCAGACTGCTTAATGAACTGACAAAGAATGGAATT
>NW_020201349.1:63347-65114 GCF_001531365.2 Cynara cardunculus var. scolymus
GTAAAATTTACAAAATCTTCTGACGAGGTCGAACAACAAGAAGATCATAATCGTCAAAGAAAAGACAAGATGCAAGTTCCGTTTAATTATTCAAAWTTAAATGAAAGTTACAAGAATCAAGACTCTGCAGTTTCAACAGATTTTATCCATAGTTATTCAAAAGCAGAGCTTGAAGCAAAACCAGTTGAACCAAAACCGTACACTCCTACTCTTATTTTAGAAAAATAAGTGGTTCAATTGGAAAAAACTTTAACTGAAGAAAGACTTTCATTTAACAAGCAAAAACAAGAATTTTTAGATAAAATTGAAAATTTACAAAATTCTATAAGAAAAACGAAACATGTTGAGTCTGAGTACTTTTTCGTGCGAAAAATCTTTGAGTGAAGCTAATGACTCAGAAGAAATAAATGTTTTTAATGAAGAAATTAATTTTTCTAATATCTTAAACTCAGATGTTTGCTTAGATGATGAAGTTGATAAGTTTGATTTTACGAATAATTTACCCAGTCATGATAATTTTATTGTTAAAAACAGTGTGACTGAGGATTATGATTTACCTTCAGATTTTCAAAAGAATTTTAATCAAAATCCTGTTTCCGAGGATGATTATTATAAAAAGAATAAAATCAAAAAGAATTCAAGGAAACAGAAGAAGCTTACTAAGAAAAAGAAAGTTCGACATTCAAGTAAACCTGATAATTTTCTTTTTCCTTTTTCAGATAATGCGTTGAAGTTTAAGACATATTGGAGAGTAATAGAAGAAGACAAATCATCTACTCAACTGAAGAAAAATAATTTTACTAAATCTGTATTAAATGATTCGAAATTGAATAGTTCTGTAATAAGATATTCAGTTAATGAATTATTTGATATTAGAAATAGTAAAAACAGTTGTTCTCCGTGTAGAGTGAATGAATTTCTTAAGTCTTTTACTTCTTTTAGACCATACCAATTCATGCATTCTGTGATATYTTYTGTATCTAAGAGTTTGATGTTTAAAGAACGTTGGTTCGGTACGTATAGCATACCGCTAATGAAATATGAGATTAAAGGTCCTAAACTAAAATGGGTTCCAAAACCCAATTGATTCAATTTTGTAGATTAACCGACATGTGTGGTTCTTAGACTCCGGATGTTCTAAACACATGACTGGTAGAAAAGAGTTACTATCAAACTTTGTTGAATCTTTTGGAGGTACGATAAGGTTTGGAAACAATCAGTACACGCCTATCCTTGGATATGGTGATGTCATTTCTAGGAATTTAACTATTAAGAAAGTGTCGTTTGTCGAAGGACTTGGACATAACTTGTTTAGCATAGGTCAATTCTGTGATAAAAATCTAGAAGTCTGTTTTAAAGYTAACCAATGCAGCATCCGAACTACTGATTGTCAGGAGCTCTTAGCTGGATTCAGAAGATCAAATCTCTACACGATTGACCTATCAAATACACAAGTGGATACTGATGCCTGCTTGATTTCCAAGGCCTCCTTGAAAGAAATCTGTTATGGCATCGACGTCTTTCACATCTGAATTTCAAGAATCTAAACAAGTTGGTTTATGACAACTTGGTCAAAGGAATTCCAGAACTGAAGTTTCATAAAGATCATGTATACGATGCTTGTGAAATGAGTAAACTGAAGGAATCTTCTCATAAGATAAAGACAGAGTTCAATACTGATCGTCCTCTATATCTTCTTCATATGGATCTCTGCGGTCCTATGAGAATTCAAAGCATCAATGGTAAAAAGTATGTGCTGGTCATAGT
>NW_020201349.1:66149-67214 GCF_001531365.2 Cynara cardunculus var. scolymus
CAAAATCATCAATGAAAGCGTGAATGTATCATTTGATGAAGTAATTGATGTGGCTTCTAAACAAGTCAGTTCAGGACCTGGTCTTATAATTAACACTACGTGGAAAGCTAACCAACCTGAGTCTTCTAACTCTGATAAAACTGATTTAGATTTCTTATTTGAACACTTTTATGATGAATATTTTGATAATAAGCCTAATCAGTCTATTGTTTTGATCAGGGAAAATTTAACTGAACAATAGTTATCGGGTCCATCTCCTAATTTACCCGTAACTGAAACAGAAGAGGAAGTAGAAGAAGTCGATGAAGAAATAGAAATGGAGAATCCGATCAATCCCGTTCAGTGTGCAGAGGGTGAAACTTCTATAATGCAAGAGGTGTTGGTTGAACCAGTTGACAATAATCCACCTCAATCAGATATTCAACCTATCCTAGTTCCAAATATTGAACCTTCACCTGAACCTGTTCCTATAAACTCCCCAAGTTCTTATATTGATCAAARTTHABAYCAAAGTTCTTATACTCCCTTACCTCATAGCAAGAAGTGGACCCCAGATTATCCAATACATCAAGTAATTGGTGATCCATCAGCACCTATTCGTACATGGTCCGCGACTGCTAATGAGTGTCTGTATTCCACATTCTTGAGTAAAATTGAGCCGACTAAGGTTTCTGAAGCCTTAGTAGATCCGGATTGGATATTAGCAATACAAGAAGAGCTGAATCAGTTCGAAGCACTCAAAGTCTAGAGATTGGTACCTCGTCCTGATAATAAGATGATTATTGGTACTAAATGAGTTTTTCAAAAATAAAAAGGATGAAGATGGTGTTGTTGTCAGAAATAAGGCTCGACTCGTTGCTAAGGATATAATCAACAAGAAGGCGTTGACTATGACGAAACGTTTGCCCCGGTTGCAAGGATTGAAGCAATAAGAATATTTTTGGCGTTCACGGCACACAAGAGCTTCATGGTGTATCAAATGGACGTCATGACAGCATTTTTATATGGACTTCTCAAAGAGAAAGTCTATTTGTCACAACCGGAGGGTTTGGTTGATCAGTCAAA